>NC_061122.1:143726464-143732028 GCF_002878395.1 Capsicum annuum | reverse complement strand
AGTACTAATGTCTTTCTCTTCTCTTGATCATGTTGCAATGAAACTACAAACCTTAAGTTAAACTAAATAAATTGATAGATATGATTGAGATAGTATACAGAGATGTTAGAGGAGATAAAATAATATGATATATTGACGAAATATGTTGGCAATTCTTTAAATTAGTCGATAAATTTTATTTAAACATTCGAATTATGATTTGTTTCAATCGAGTACCTGACCACTTAATAAAGTTTTCATATTGCTACTTTTTAATGTGTTTTGACATAAACATTTAAGAGACATGTAAAGATAAGTAAAAATTATTTTTTCAAAATTCAAAGTATCTAATAAAAATACTTCAAATAAATTCTTTAAATAAATATTATTTTACATTATAATAGTAAAAATATTAATTCATTGTCCTCGATCTAACACTTTCTAACGATATATGAATTGCTTCATATGTCATTTTGAGAAAGTTTTTAAAGCTTTTTTTTTTTGGATTGTTCTATAGCCTTGATAGTTTTTCTTAGTTTAAATTAAAGTGGTCTTTAATACTTTTATATGGTTTTGTATGAATATATTAATTTTCTATTTAAGTGTTTTTCGTATTTAATAAAATTATCACTTTATCTAACTTATTAATCAAGATATATTTTTTTTATAATATCAAAGTGATTTTATAAAATTGAACACATTAAAGCGAGGTACACGCTCTGGGCGCATACCCTAAACTAGTTATTTTTAATACCGGATGAAGTGGAAAGGCAAAAACATATATACATTACAAGAAAACTGTTAATATCTGAGAATTTACTTGAGGATTTTGTTCGCAGATTTTCTTGCAGATTTTTATAAATAATTCTGAAATTCCTAAATTCTAGTATATTTTTCCTTCAAAAAAAAATTTCACAAGAAAATTTGCAAATAAATTTGGCATCATTTTCGCAAAAATGTTACCTAGGAAATTATATAGGAAATTAATCTGTAGAAATTATTTTCATAGATAAATCTACAAGTAAATGAGTAAAATAATTTTTTTATTAATTCACCGAAAAATCTCCAAATAAAGCTATCTGCGGATGTAGTTAGGGATAGTTATATAAGGATTTAACTGGGGATTTTGTACTTGGGATATATATGAGGATTGTGATCTGCATATTTAGTTGGGAATAATTTCTTGGAAATTAACCTGGGATTACTTGTCCTACAAAATTACGTGGGGATTTTTTAATTGCGTATTTAGCTGAGGATTTCTTCTTGGAGATTTACTAAATGGAAAATACTTGAGCATTTTGTTTGTTGTGAATTTAGCTTAAAAGTTTTTCTTGGAAATTTACTGAGAACTTTATTAGCTGAAAAATTACTTGGAATTTTAGTTCTAGATATTTAACTTAGTACTTTACTTTAATCTTTAGGGAATCTATTTTTGGATGTTCGTACAAGGATATTATTTGTACATTTTGTATGAGGATTTAAAAAGCTTTTACAAACTTTTAAGGTAGTTTCAAGAAATATTAATAGTTTTTATTTAATAATTAGGTTTTAATGTATAATTTAGAAAAATGTTACCAACGTCAATCAAACTCGTTTATCTATATTAACAACACAATAAGTGAAAAATAAAATATGAATATACACATATACATATTTAATACATGCATTATAAAAATAAAAATTATAAAACAGATATTGTTAGATTTTGTAACAACTTCACAAAAGGATTATTCTATTTAAAATATTAATTAATTATAAACTTAAATAAAATTTATAATAATATATAAATTTATTTAAATTACAGATAAAATATCTAGGGCAGAAAATAAAATATTATACATAATACAAAAATTTATTATATAGACGAGTAATTAAAAATGTTAAGGGTAAGATGAGAAAATTGAAGAATAGGTGTCTTTTAAGTTTTGAATGAAGGATTGGTGACACTGACCAACAGATAGGGTCAAACATTATTGGGAAACTTGATCAAGTTAATTGTGGACTTGATTAATATTATCAAAACTTTCTAATCTTTTTAAAAATACAAATCAACCCAACCCACACCCTCTTCAATCCAAATCAACCACTCTCTCCTCTCTCTCAACAACTTCTCTCAACTCTCTCCCAACCAACAATTATACAAAATTTCTTCCTTCAACCCCCGATGATAAATAGTTGGGCTCCGAGTTTTCCTCTTCAATTCAATCAACCTGTCTCTCATCCCTCTCTCGACATCTTCTCTCAACTCTCTCCCAACCAACTGTTCTGCAAATTTCTTATTTCAATCCTCGGTGACTTCAACATTCGACTATAAATAGTTGGGATTCCAGTTCCTTTTTGACTTCAATCGACGTGAAAACCTTGCTCTCCGGCCACAACAACTTCGAATTCTTCATCGATCCTTTTCTTCTTTCATAGGTAAAAATTTATGGCCTTTTTAGTTTTGAAGAAAACGAGGAACTTGAGCCAACTTCTCTTATAGTATTGGTTAACAATTTCAATATTTGTTACACTAATTTGAAATGCGGTCTGAATAAAACCCTAGTTTCTAGTATTTCTTCTCTTCTCTTCTCTTTTCGAAGTGAATTATGATAGTTTGTTGTTTCTTGCATTTTTTTGAAGTTTGATTTTTATTGTTTGTGTTTATAAAAATAAAAGGACAATTTGGTTTGATTTGTTTTGTTCTTGTTCTTGGTAAAAATGGTGAAATTGTTGTTTTTTGTTTAACAAAATCGTGCTACTGTTTCCTCTGATAGATTACCCATCTGGTGCAACATATTAACCATCTGATGTACTGGATTCATCATATGATGCAACAGATCAACCATCTGATGCACCAGAGGAACCATCAGATTACAATTCTGATGCAACAAATTAATAATCTGATGCAACAACTTTACCATATGTTACAACAGATTAAGCTTCGGATAAAAAATTTGATACAACTAATTAACCATTTGGTGCAATGGAAGAACCATCAGATTAATGATCTGATGCAACAGATGAACCTCCTGTTGGATACAATCCTACCAGCTCTTCCTACAGGAAAAGTCCAAGACTTGATTTTTCCAACTAATCATTCATCTACCGTGATAGACGACCCTATGTTGGAAGAAATCTATACAATATTGACCATTGATAACTGTTCTAACAGATCACTCATGTGTTGCAACAGATGTGTGACCTGTTGCATAGACCATTCATCTTTCTCAACAGATGAGTGATAGTTTTGTATTATTGTAACAGATTACTCAGTCGTTGCTATAGATTATTTAACTATTCCAATAGATCACTCATATGTTGCAACAGATGATGTCACAACAGTTGTGTGATCTATTGAACAGACCATTCATCTGTCTTAAAAGATGAGTTGTATGTTTTGTATTGTTGCAACAGATTACTCATCCGTTGCAGTAGTTTGGTTATATGCTATAATAGATATACTACCTGGTGTAACAAATCGGTGATCTGTTGCAACTGTTATTTTACTGTTTTGCTTGTTTGATTTACTGTTATCCTTTTTTAATAACGCATTAATCAACAATAATATATTATTTTATGTTTCTGTTAATTTTAGATAATATGGTTCCCAAAAGAACAGAAACTGAATCAAGTCCAAGTAAAGGAACAAGTGAAGCAGCTAGGCTATATCCACCACTCTATGAGCTTGCTTTACAAGCGTTATCTCAATCGGGAGCAGAATATGATGAACACGGGAAGGAGGAATATTTCAAAAGAGATGATGCAGATGCTAATAGCCCTTCCACCGAAGAGCTGGTCAAAGCCTTCAGCATTGATTGTTATCCTGTGAAAATGTAGTACGATGGTGCCGCAGATTTAACGGGTGATTTTGTGGTTAAGCCAGCCATGGGAAAATCTTTCGACGCCTTCAGAAAAATACTTCAAGAACAAAAATTGGATGCTTATTTCAGGGACAGCTGCTTTGGGAAATATCTTGATTTGCCGGAGGACAACAATGCTCGTTTCCAAATAAAAATGGTATATGAACTTCTCAAGCGTAGGTTTATGGATGAAAAAAAGATAAGATGGATGAGGGGTGGATAAATTACTGTGGCATGCCTGTTTGTTTTGGTTGGAAGGAGTTTGCCATAGTTACTGGACTAAAATGTTATCCTCCTTCTCAAGTTATACCTATTCTAACCCAAAAAACACCCCGCACACCCAAAAAAGGCAAAGGCAATTCGTGTGATCATGATGACCTGGTGTCCATTGTTAGTCCATGCTTCAAAAACAAAAGTTTAATAAAAGCGTTGAAAGGTAAAGGACTTTCAAAGAAGCACAAGCAGTCATTGGGCTTGGTTTGGTTTGTACATAATATTCTTTGGGCGAAAGACGTTAACAACAACATAACCCTCAGTTTAATAAAGTTCTCCAAGGATCTTGAGGCGTTTAACAGCTATCCATGGGGGTACGAAAGCTTCAAAATGACTGGCAAATATTTGTTGACTCCGTTAGCGCCAAAGACAGTCAACTTATATGGCTTCCCATGGGCTTTCATGGTAAATGTTTCTTTCTTCTATTATGATATCATTCATTTTTTTCGCTCAATAATGGTTTTGATATATTGGTGTTATTTTATAAGCTTGGGCTTTTGAAGCCATTCCTTATTTGAGACAACAAGTGAACTATCAGGAAGGAGTTTCCTGTCCAAGAATCTTGAAATGGTTGTAGGTCAAAACTGATAAAAATGCAAAATTTCTTGGTCTCTTCAACCCCCCGAAAGATGCAGTAATTATAATTATAATTAATTTTTTCTTTTAATTAATATTTTTTTTGAATGATCTAATCATCATTCTAATATATGTAATGATTTATGTTAGAATGTGTATCCGTCGCTAGTTCTGACCAATCGAGAGTTGAAGATGCCATTTTTTCTTACTTTATAGTCTGTGCAAACTTTATCGGACCCTAAGGACATCGATAGAATAAAAATAGAATTGTTTAGAGCAACAACCATTACAAGAAAAACAATTTTAAAGGGTGGGCTTCTTGTTGTTGATGGAGCTGTTGGTAGTGGCAGTGGTGTTGTTGTTGGTGCTAATGATACTCTTCTTATAGTATTTAAAGCAAACCATTATGAGTATGATCATACTAGTTATACAGATTTTGCCTCTCCCAGCAAATGTTCTGCATGCAAATGTCAAGACTGCAGGGCAAAACATGATGTAGTGATTAATGCTATTAATGTATTAACTGCTTCTGTAAAGGAATTGACATCTAAGAAGGGTCTCATTCCATCAAAGAGGATTTTATTTTCATCCGCTCCATTAGAGATTAGGGCTAAGAGGAGAAGGGGAGTGATTTCCAGGGCATTATCAGGCATCCAAAAAAGCAAAATTACAACTCCTCTATCTGCGTGTTGCACTGAGCAACGTACAATGTCTAAAGGAGAGTAGCATGAGTTGAAGAAGGTGAATATATTATATGTCTTCCAACTGACAAAACAAACAGACATATATCTGTTTCAACAGATGACACATCTGCTGAAAATTATCAAATAGATATATACATCTGTTGCAATAGTTGACTAACCTGTTGCACCAGATAAAGTATCTGGTGCAACA
>NC_061122.1:143715940-143726364 GCF_002878395.1 Capsicum annuum | reverse complement strand
TGAAAATTATCAAATAGATATATACATCTGTTGCAATAGTTGACTAACCTGTTGCACCAGATACTTTATCTGGTGCAACATATGTCTCATCTATTTTAGCAAATCAAACAGCTCTTCGTACAACTTTTATTTGTACCAACAGATGACCTATCTGCTGCAACAGATGATTAATATGTTGTAACGGATGGTTCATCCGTTGAAAATTTATCACACAAGGTCTTCCTCATGTAGAAATTTGTCCCAACAGTTGATTCATTGTTGCAATAGAAATATAATATGTTTGGGACAATTTAAAATAGGAGAAAGACCTGTTTGATTTGCTAGAAGAGATGAGTTATCCTTTTTCATTTTGTTGTTTCTCCGTGATTAGCATTGACCAATTCTGGCTTTCTAGGTGGATGTAGAAGAAGCTACTACTGAACAACATTGACAATATGCTACTCTTTTTATGGAAATACGAAGAATAGAAAGCACAGAAATCGTACGCAAGCGACAATGTAGATCCACGACGAGCAAAGCCGAATTTCATAGCACCGGATGAAGAACAACTTGTCCATACTGAGTACATCTTTATAGCTTGAGCCTGTCAAAGCAATCCTTGGTAGTATACTTAAATTGTTGTTGATGTATTTGTTGAGATCTATACCCATAACAATTTTTTGACATTTCATTTATTCATTGACTTATTTCAGCTAATTTATGAAGGCTTCAATTTATTTTATTTTGTCTACGAATTTTATTTATTCCTTAGATTTGAACTTATTAATTGAAAAGGAATACTAGATTCAAATATTGCAACAGATAATGTATCTGTTGCAACAGACAACACATCTATTGGAAAATTCAAACAGATTTAGACATATGTTGCAACCGGTAGGTGAACTATTGGAATTTATCAAACAGGTTTTCCCACTATTGCAACAGATGGAATTTAGATAAAAACATCAAGATAATGCAATAAATGACACATCTGTTGAAAAAAAAAGAACAGATTTAGACATATGTTGCAATAGATGGACTTTATCTATTGTAACAGACGACAAATCTATTGGAATAATCAAACAGATTTATATATATATTACAATAGGTAGTTTATCTATTGGAATTTATCAAACAGGTCTTCCCACTGTTGCAACAAATGAACTTTAGATAAAAATATCGAGATAATACAAAAGATGACCAACCTATTGGAAAAGATAAACTATATGTCAGAACAGGTAGGATAACTGTTACAACGGATGGAGAATCTGTTGCATTATAAAAATTCAACTTTTGTTGGACATAAAAAATTGTCACTGCGTGTAAAAAGGTTAAAGTGAATTGAAATAAAAAAGGCCCAACCCATCGACGGTGTTCAGTTCAAACACCTAAAATAAAATAGGCATCAAGTAGACATGTTCATTTTAAACACGTAAAATAAAATAGGCATAAAATGTGTTAGTGTCAGTCCTGGCACATTTCATTGACTTGCCGTCACTTGGCCCCCAACGGTTGTTCTCCCCCCCCCCCCCCATTGTCTTATATATTCATCTTCCTCCTAAAATTTAACCCTAAATTTCCAATTCTTCTTCTTCATCATCATCTTCTTTTATCTATCCAAATTCTTCAAATTATTACTTTCATTTTTTCCAACTGACCTTGACAATGTAGAGCGCATCTTTCACTATTTTTTGTGATAAAGATTTTTGATATTGTAAGTGCGGTCATGAAGCTCTGTTAAAGACTTCTTGGACTAAATAAAATACTGGTCGTAGGTTTTTTACTTGTAAGATTTCAAAGGTAATATTTTTTTATTTAATTAATTGATTAATTATTAACTTATAATTATTTTGTAATTGTATTCTCTTTTTTATAAAAATTGGGTGGATGTGATTACTTTGATTGGTATGAAAAATGACACCCTTCACAAGAAAATCGTGTAATCTGGGGTTTGTTGAACAAAGTCAAGGCTTCTGAAGAGAAACAAAATCGAGCAAGAAGATACTACATTGTTGCCGTTATTGCTACTAGTTTGGTGTTGTTGGGCATATGGATATTGAAGCCTAATTGCTGAAATTTTTATGGTGGTGTGTGTATTTGCTACGGTTTGTTGTCGACGAGCACATGGATATTCAAGCGTAACTATTGGAAAATATCAAAAAGATTTAGACATATGTTGTAAAATTTAGGTCATCTATGGAAATTATCAAACACGTCTTCCCACTATTGCAACAGATTAGACTTAGATTATTAGATTATTCATAGAAATTATCAAACACGTCTTCCCACTATTGCAACAAATTAGACTTAGATTATTAGATTATTAGATTATTCAAACAGGTCTTCCCACTATTGTAACAGATTGACAATTAATCTATTGCATTATAAAGAACTCAACTTTCATAAGAAAAAATTATTGCCACTACATGTACATGTAATAAAGTGAAGGGTGACTTGAAATTAAAAATTTCTATTTCACAGGCTCTTCTATATACACAGGGTTCAAGCGTACAGTTAGTACCCCATAAGCCCAAACCTCTTGTAGGTTTACCACAGCGTTGTCGCATAGAAAAGTTGTTGGCTCGGCCATTTCTGTGTCGGTCAGCAAACATTCGATGTGTGTAAGAACGTGCGAGCCGCTCGCTTTAGCGGTATCATTTTTTGGAAGGATCATTCCCTTAGTTCGACCTTCAAAATCCCATGATTTCTTTATCAACACTTCCTTTGGAAAATGATTCATCAGTTTACTCTCCCTCAATAAGATGAGCAATAACACCATCAGTGGATTCACGAGGAGAAAAATATCAAAATCATCAATGAGAGGTATATTGGAGTCATAAACATTGATATTTCCCTTCTTGAGTAGTATCTCAACAGCTCGATAATGCATGCCGTTCACGCTAATGACTGCAAGAATCCTTTTTGCCTCGGTCCAGCTTTTGCCGTGTGGATTTGGCCTGTCCCCTCTAACATATCTTAACATTTCTTCTTCATCCAAGACCAACATACGAACTAAGAAATCAAGTCCCACGCCAAGGGCTGATGCCTCTCCATTGAGTTGATCATATCTATCCTTGAGATTCTTGTAGAAGTCAAGGTCCATTATCCTATCGGTAGCGTCATAAGCTTTTCGGTACGTTAATTGCCTTTTTCTCATGAGGTAGATAATTATGTCAACACGCTGTGAGATAAGAAGTCAATTTTTAAATAGGTTAGTAATTGTAAAGATGCAACGGATGGTCCATCTATTGCATAGGGTTCTCTGAATCAATAATCCAACGCAACTTATGCAACAGATGGATAATAAGTTACAACAGAACCACAACCAGTTACACCAGTATAACCAGCTGTTGCAACAGATGTGAAATCTATTGCGTAGCTTCTTCTTCGTGGGGTAGATTAGAAGGGCTAGGTTAGGAAAAGTAAACTTGCCTTGACCTCATACGAAATACATATATCAGTCATAGTCTGGAGGTCTTGGGAGGAAAAGGAAGGCCTGGGGTAATCTGGTACGCCTGGCTTGGCATTCTTAGCCTGTCGCAGATCCCTCTTCTCTTTGATGACAAGTTTCACATATATGTCCACCTTCTTGATTGGCCCCTAAACTTCAACAGCTTTTGGAGAGGGAGGAATTGCAATTTCTTTTGATTTTCGAGCAGAGAGTACATCTCTAATTGCTCTTTTCTTTCTCCTAACCAATGCTGTAGGAGTGTGTGGCTCCCTTACCTTCTTGGATGGTATGAAACACCTCTTGGATTTTAATTCCTCGATAGTTTTAGAGATAGCCTCTACTTTTTCAAAGAGTTTATCCTGTCTGTCCTTGCACTCATCGCATTCACAACGAGAACACGAGGGTAAAGAGGGGTGAGAGGAACCTATGTAAGGGTGAAAAAGGGTGTTTTCAAACATATTTATTCTTTGGTAGCAGCATCAGCATGCCTTTCACCAACACCAACAACTCCACCAAAAGAAGCACCCGAATCTGCCTTAATAAAAGGTTGGTCATGAAAAGCCTCAACATTAGGTTGACCTTTTCTAACTGCTCTTCTTATGGCTGTTGCTCCCGCTAATTCCTTCTTTATAAACTCTACCGTTGGGTCTGCAATAGTGTCAACATGACCAAGAGTAATATAAGAAGTCATCACCGACTCCTCCTCAGTAGGCACGATCCATGGATGTACAACCTATAAAAAAGAAAAAAAAGATAGATGGACTTAAATCATATAATATAATAATTTTCATAGTTGGGCTACATTTTAAAGAAAAAAACCCATCTGTTGTATAGTTTGCAGTATATGGTTAAAATATGTTCTGGTTCAGAGAAACAGAGAAAAAAATGGATAATCTGATGCAAAATATCAATCATCTGTTGCAACAGCAGCATAAGATGGGTAATTTATTATACAACAGATGATCTGTACGTCATAACAGATAAACAATATGTTATCAGATTAAACATCTGTTGCATAATTTGCAATAGATGGTTAATCTTTTAGGAATCGGGTTCAGAGAACCAAAGCCACAGATGGGTAATCTGATGCAAGATATATCCCGTCGCAACAGATGTCCCATCTGGTGCATCAAATATAACATCTCATGCACCAGATATAGTATGTGTCAAAATAATCAAGGTCTTCTTTTTTACTAAAGTCTTTCACAACAAGTCTTGTCTTGTATTTGTTAATAGTACCATCAGCCTTCATCTTTCTTTTGAAGATCCATTTAAAACCTAAAGGTTTATTTTCTGAAGGAAGAACAATCAACTCCCAAGTATGGTTGATTATAATTAAATCAATCTCACTATTGACTGCCTCTTTCCAAAAGGATGGGTCTGAAGATGACATCTCTTCTTTAAACGTTGAGGCTCATTTTCAAGAAGAAATGTTACAAAATTTGATTCGAAGGAAGTCGATGCTTTTTTACGTATACTATGCCTTGTATTCTCATCAATTAAGTATATTCTCATTTGATTCATCTCGAGGATGCTTAAACCCTCTACTAGATAGCTTATGTCCAATTTTATATGGATAAATGTGTTCAAAGAATTCAACATTATCTGATTTAATTACCATATTTTTAGGAATATCCGGATGTTTGAATTTATGAATCAAAAATCGACTTGCTTTGCTATTTGTATCATATCTTATGAAAACAAAGTCCATAGTTTTTTATTCTATTTTTTTCTTTTTAGGTATTAGAAACTTGGACTTTGGTTAGACACCCCTACACTTTAAAATATTTCAAGTTGGGTTTTATTCCTTTTCATTTTTCACATGGAATGGATCTTGTCTTTCTATGGGGCACTCGATTGAGTATTCGATTTGTTGTAAGGATAGTTTTCCTCCACAAGTTTTGTAGTAAACCTAAACTTATGAGTAAGGCATTCATCATTTCATTCAATATTTGGTTTGTCTTTTCTGCAATTTCATTCGATTGAGGTGAATATGGGATAGTAGTTTAATGGACAATTCCAATTTCTAAACATATTTTTCGTAAAGGAGATTCATACTCTCCACTGCTATCACTTCTTATCATTTGATCTTTTTATCCAACTGATTTTCAACTTCGGTTTTATATTGCCTAAACTTGTTATTTATTCAAATAAACATAACAATATCTAGTGCAATCATCAATAAAAGTTATGAAATGCTTTTTTCCACCACGAGATGGCGTTTACTTCATATCATAAATGTCAGTGTGGATTAAGTCTAAGTGATTGGAATTCTTTTCAATAGACTTATACGGATGCTTAGCATACTTAGATTCTACACATATTTAACACTTTAATTTATTGCACTCACTTCAAAACTAATCAATTTTTGCAAGATTTTTGTAATTGATATGTCCTAAACGACTATGTCATATATTATTTGACTCTAGAATGTAAGAAGAAGCCTTAGCTTTTTTATTTCAATAGTCATTACATCAAGATTGAAAAGACCCTCATTGAGGTAGTACTTTCCAACATACTTTTTATTCTTGCTTATTACAACTTTCTCTGAAACAAACATACACTTAAATTTATTTTTAACAAGAAATATTGTCGATACTAAGTTCTTCCTAATAGTAGAAACATGAAGAACAGTGTTGAGAGTCAACACCTTGCCGGAAGTCATTTTTAGGATTATGTTTCCACTTTCTTCAACCTTGGTTGTTGCATTATTTTCTATTAAGATCACTTTTTTAGAATTAGTGGTATCATAAGTTGCAAAAATTTCTTTATCTGCATAAACAGTCTAGTGGCTCCTGAATCAAACCACCATTCATTTGAATTTCCAACTAGATTGCATTCAGTGATCATAGCACACAGATTTTCAATCTTTTCAATTGCTTCCAACATTTTTATCTCATTTTTTTTTCTTATTGTTATCCAGAACTTGATGATTTAGAGCTTTGTGGCCAATATCACTTCAATTGTAGCTACCTTTAAATATTTTCTTGGTTTGTTCTGTCTCTTGTAGACTTCTTCATCTTGTTATTACTTGGAGAATCATCCTTAACAGAATTTGCAACCATCATTGATGATTTCTTATTACACTCATTGTCCTTCTCTATCTAGGGACGACTCACAAGATCTTTCAAATTAGAAATTGATTTTCAATCTTATTTTTTTCAAAACATGGGGATCTCTACTTGTGAATATTTGCATTTCAAGTTTGGTTAGCCAAAATGATATCACTTGTTGCCATTTTTTAAATTTTACACCAAAATATTTTTTTTTGATTTTTCTGTCATTTTCATTACTAGAGCAATATCTGAACGACTTAATGATGCAACATTGATTGTTGTTGGGACAAAATTATTCACAATCAAATCAATTTGTTGTTCAGTTTCATTCGTCATTTTTTCGTCAATATTTGACATACACTTTAGTATTTCAAAATACTTACATAAAGACAATAATCTTTAACCAATTTAGTTCTAGTCAATGATGAAGTTTTATATCTTCAAATCATCAACCAAATGAACTTTGAAACTTGACGAAGTTTTATGACTTCAAACCAAAATTAAATTCAAATAGAGTGAAACTCCATAGGTTTTAAACTCTAGAAATTAATATAGATATTTTAGCGAATCGATGAAGTTTGTGTATTCTTCAAAATAAATTTCCACACTGATTTCTAGGTGAAGCTTTTATATTCTTCAAACCGAGGGAGTAGAAATCAAAAAATTTTAGTCTCCACAAAATCAGATCCAATACAAATTAACTAAGTACTTGATTTATAAATGGTGATTTTTTTTCCCACCAAACAAGCACAAGAAAAAAGTAAATATTTTTTTATCATTATTATTTAATTTTCTTAGAGAAAATGCTCTATTTCCACCTTGAACTATACGCGAAAAGGCTGAGACACACCTGAACTTTAAGAGGGTCCTATAACCTTTCTAGACTAATTAAAATCATATTTTTGACAACCTTAGTTTCCTATATGGTACATATGTGGCAGAGCATACTGAAGGCTCCACGTAGACACATGTGTGTGCCACGTAGGCAATAAGGTTGTCTAAAATATGATTTTTATTATTCCGGGGGGGGGGGGGGGGGGGATAGGACCATCCTAAAGTTCGGATTTGTCTCAGCCTTTTCGCGTATAGTTCAAGGTAGAAATAGTGCATTTTCCCATTTCCTTAAGATTGATATTTTTCGGGTTTAATAAAATGTATTTTACAACAAGAACTTCAAACACAAGTTCAAATTAATCATATGAAGAATCAAATGAAGTTGTAACTCTGTATTAACCACTTTGAATAAGTTGAACCCAACTTAAGAACATCCACAAAATGAAGTTCAAACTATTTTCTAGAAAATAGCAAAATCAAACATTTAGAAAAAGAGGAACATTAGAAAAATTCAAGTCCACCGAATTCACGGTGTGTCCTTAATAAAATTATTCCCCTCAAGTACCTGAGGTTTAGAATAGATCGTCCTAGGATAAAATGAATCACTTCAACAGAAGAGCAGTACCTCAAATTCTGTGAATTGCGAATGCACTCAAAGGTTGCCAATCAAACATATTAGATTTTTTTCAAGAAAGAGAAGTGTTCTTACTTCAAAATTTAATGCATATACCTGAGAAAAAATTCAGGAATTTATCGTCATCAAGGTGTTGCTTCATGAATAGAAGTAATGGTTTAGAAAGGTGTACCCCTTCATAAAGGTACAACTCTTAAAAAAAGTCACAACCCATGAGAAAGGTCATAACCATCTAAATCGAAAAGATGTTTTTTTTTCAAATTCCATCCTTTCTCTTGGTGTCTTTTCAAAAAAATACCTATTCATTTTTCATTCACACCTCTTAAAAACCTAATAAATACTAACATACCTAATATGTTTTCACAAATAAAATCTAGGGACGATGGTACACACACACTATATATATATATAAATAAATATGTGAGTGTGCGTGTGCGCGCGCCTCACACACGTAACTCCTATAGCTATTATAAAGATTGTGTGTGTTCAAAATGAAGGAAAATGTATTTTTAGAAAATATTTTTTTGAAAAATAAATAGTTTTCTTATTTATTTTCTAGTTTTGGTTGGTAGAAGAAAATATTGTTCCAAGATAATTTATGTACAACCCAATAATACTATGATATCGGACACAACACTTGAACACGACGACTAACTCGAGACCCTGACTTTGACCTGAGGCCCAACTCCAAAACTAAGACACAACTCTCAACCTCAACCCCAACTTTCGATCCTAACCTTGACTTCTGATTCTGGATCGAGCCCCAACCCGTAACTTAGAACCAAACTTCCAACTCGAGACCCGGCCCCGAACTCCATACTAGTCATATTCTGAGCTAAGACATAATTTCCCACCCGGACTCAGACTCTCGATCTTGACCCTAACTCCCAACCTCAACTCGGGTCTCGGCCTCTATTTAGGACCCCATTCTCGACTTTCGACCCCTACTTGAGAACTAATCCCCAAAATCAATTCTTATCTGACTTTGGGCTGAGACTTGAATTTCGATATGACACCCGACTCCTAATCCCGATAACCAACATTTATATTCATACTTTTAACCCAACTTTGACCTGAGACCCCGACTTTGATAGGAGGCCCAACTCTGGAACTAAGACACAACTCTCAATCTCAACCCCAACTCTCGATCCTAGCCATGACTTTTGATTCCAGCCTGAGTCTCAACCCTGACTCAGGAGCAAATTTTCTAGTCAAGACCAAACCCCCAATTCCAACCAACCCCATTCTAAGTTAAGCCACAACTGCTGATCCGACTCCAACTCCTGATCTCGGCTCCAACTCCCAACCTCAAATAGATTTTACTTGGTTTAAGATATTTTTCTAATAAATCTTTCAATTATTTTAGGAGGTTGTTGTCGCATAAGACTATACATTGATAGTGTTGGACTATGTTTCTCCAAAATTTATTAGTTGACCTTAAAGTCTAACAATTTAATCCTACATAGGTGTTTTTAAAACTTTTAAAGGGTATAAAAGTCTTTTAATATTATCAAACTGTTTTCTTCAATCAACACTTAAATACCTAATTAAAAAGAAGTAAAGACTCAATATTACATATTGTCCATGCATGCGATCAATCTGAGTAATCCAATATATGCTACCAAGCCACAATATTAGATAAATCATTATATATGTAAAAGTTTCCATGCATGCATCTTCGAATTAAAACGTTTAAGCAAAACGTATCAAAAAATGACATGGACTCAGATTATAATGCGTTGAAAATTAATTTTCCGAATTGAAAAAAGAAGTTTATATGAGTAGTTATTAACAGAAAAAGTCAAAAATATTAGAGTAACATGTAGGATGTTGGTGTGTATGCATTTTATTATTAAAATAATATATTAAATACATATATTAGTAGGTATAGATTATGGTAAAAGATGATTATTAATTCTTGTGACGCATATGAGTTCTTGTAACTCTCATGGTCTTTAGTTCTTGTAGTTAACTTCATGGTCATTAGTTTCATGTAATTTATGTAACATCAAGGCTATTCATCTATCCACAATACTACCCATCATTCATCCTATTCAATGCAAGGATGAATATCTCTCCTATAATTATAGGTGGTCTTGTATATATTTGAAGTACAAGGAAATATGATAAGTGTGGAAATTACATTAGTGAAAGAGAGAGTTGAGACAAATAAAACATTCTAAGTCTCCAACTATATTCACTATACAAAAGAGAATAATTATAGTAGTGAAAGAGAGAATTGAGACAAAGAAAAATATTCTAAGTCTACAACTATATTCACTGTACAAAAGAGAGTTTTAAAGTGTTGAAGGAAAGTCTTTTTATGGTGGAGCTTTGGATTCTTCTACTAATCCGTAGTTGTTAGAGTTGTACATCGTGATGGGTTGTTGTATTATGGAGGGGACAAGTCAAGAGTTGATACTGCTGGATCGATGTAGATTATATTGCAGTGGACTTGAATCTCCTTAAA
>NC_061122.1:143637885-143712940 GCF_002878395.1 Capsicum annuum | reverse complement strand
TCTTGTGATAACCTTATGTTTATGATCTTATGGTGATTGATTGAAATACATGATTTATGGCTTGAAAATAGTTTACTCAAATACCATAGTATTTTGAGCATGATTTAGAGATTTAAGAGAGGGTGTTTCTTGATGTAAATATATTTTGTTAAAAGAGAAAGATTTGCATGAGATTAAGAGCTTTGGTATGACCATCTTGCATTATTGAAAGTTTGACAAAGAGAGTTGCATACATGTGTTTACATGAGTTTCAGAGAAAGAGTTCTTTGAAATGATTTATTGATATGGTGGTCCGGAATTTATGTTTTGAAAATAGATATGGGAATATGCTAAAAATGGCTCAGAGATGTGACTTACAAGTTAATGGTATAACGATACCATATAAATGTATGTCATAATAGAGTTAGAGTTTTCAGAGTATGTTTTTAGAGAATGCATGTCTTAAAGAGTTAAAAATGGGCATAAAGAGAGCTAGGTGGTTGCCTCTGAAGAGGGCTAGAGTTCAAGTAACTCTTAGCCTAAAATCATGATTTGCAGATCTGGGTATATTATTTTTATGCTGGCGACAGTCGTATGGCGTAGCAGAGTCAGAGACTCCAACCCTTGAGGCACACTTGGGTTGGAGACTTTCCCGCCGAGTCAATGGAGAATTCCATATAGCCCATGGAATTTTAGAGTTGTAGGGTATACCACCTAGTGTAGAAGTAAAACAAAAAGTGCCACAGAGTTTAGATGATTTTACAGAGTCTTTCAGAAATGCCCATGAGATTTCTTACTATATGATATATTTGTGAAATGTTTTAAATTGCTCTCATATATGTTGAATATAAATTATTATTTTGGATTTGCTCTGCATACCAGTACATCTATATTGACCCCCTACCTTCCAGGTTCGGAGGCTCAGTCCAAGGGTCTGGCTAATTAGTAAAGAATTCTAGAGAGAAGTGATTTGTGTAGTGGTGAGCCTTCTTTGTTCTAGAAGGCCTGTTATTTCAAATTATATTATTCTGTTATTTTGGTCTACTGGGGCCTTGTCCCAGTTTTCAGAACAGTTTTGAGATGTAGTAGAGATTTTGCAGACTGAGTCAGATCTTATTCAGATGTTTTGAATTGCAAATTTCATTCATATGTCTTGAATCTCAGAGCTAATGACCATGTTTTCATATCAGATTGTATTTCCACATCTTTTCTTATTATATAAATATTGTGCATGAATACCAGACAGAGTAGGATGTTTGGGCCTTCAGGATTCAGAATATCCATCACGGCCAGGCCCTAGTTTTGGTCGTTGACAAAGTTAGTAACAGAGCACGGTTCATGGTCCCAGGGTATCTACGAAATCACATCGGGTAGAGTCTTTTTTATGGGTGTGTAGTGCGCCATACTTATAAGCAGGGGGCTACTAGGTGTTTAGGAATGTTTCCTTTCTTCATATTCTAGTTCGTGCTATGGAGTCAAAATGTTCCTCTTTCATACTCTAATTCATGATATGGTGTCTCCTATACGGAAGTAAAGTCATCCCATTTCTTTTCTTACTTTGATATGCTCAGATATGTCTCATTGTTGAAGTGATTTAGGTGTAGAAGTCTAGAATCTAAATGGTATAGTCCTTTTTGATTGAGCCTTATAAGATTTTAAAATTGGGCAAGGACTTGTGAAGAGTCTGTTAGTGCCTCAGAGTGTATTGATTCTAGTGTGAATTTTGATTCTGATGAAATCGCGCTTTTAAGCTTGCGATATTTAGTGTATTCAGTCCCTTTCAAAATTATTATGTTGCAGATGTCGTGCTTAAGAGGGAATGAGGTGTAGCAGAATATTGGAACTGTATTTTTACCCGAGTAGTAGTATAAGTTAAAGTGTCGGTGTCATGAAATATTGGTGGTGAGATTAGACCAAGAAGTTGGTGATACAAAGTCACAAGGTTAGAAATAAGAGTGAGGATAACTTTTGTGTAGATAAATATTTTTAGTTGAATAACTGATGTGTAAGGATAATTTACCCCTTTATAGTGATAGACTAATATGGTAGCTAGTAGAATGTGTAGATTGTATGGTAGTCCATCGGGGGAGTATTTGACTCAGATTTTTATTCATACAGAGTAAGATATGTATTCTTATATCATTGATTATTATGTGTCAAGTTTCTATCTCTTGTAACCTTGTTATCATTGTGTTATTGAAAATCAAAGTCTAGTGGAGCCATATGGGGTCTACTTCGATTCACTAGCAACTTGTTGTTCATCTTGTTGATTCTTGTGTTGGTTGGAACTAGGGGTTTAGAGGTGTAATGGCAAGAAAAGTGGTAAGGGCGATTTATTAAATGTATGTATAGACGAACCTTTTTGCATGAGATTGAGTTGTTATTAAAGTGATACATCCTTGTATGTTAGTTTAGTAGAAGGTAGAGAAGGAGTTATTAGCTAAGGTGAGTTATTGTTTGCTCGAAGTATGAAAATGGATAGATTGGCCAGTAAGTTATAATTATAGACACAAGTTTGTTTGTGGAATTTGAAGGTAGTCTAAATGTACGCTTGGGTAAGTAAGTGTGATATGAGAAAGCCATATAAGTAGATAAGATTGTATGGGGTTATAATAAAAGATTAAGGTTGACCATGTCTATTATGTGACTCTACCCCCTTGACCTTCTTTTCTTTGGTAGTTGTAAACTAGTACTACTTATAAGAAGGTATGTAGTAGATTTTGAGGCATAACAGTGATGTCATGAAGGTGTTTTGGTTGTGGGTTGTATCTAAATAAAATGAGATATTTGGGTAGAATATCCTAATTTGATGGACTAGTATATTATGTTGCATTCTTCATTGGTGGTAGATGATTGATGCTAGACTATCGGCTTGATGTGTTGAAATAGTGCGTGTTAATAAATTATAATTAGGAAAACCGTAAGGTCATGATCGATTATTGTGGCTACAGAGTTATAGTGTACTATTATTTCTTGATGTTTTATTTCATAGTTTCCAAGTGAGAATTATGTGTAAGGTTGGGTTGTAAATCATGTTTAGCCCTAGACATTAAGTTTGAACAGTTGATGGCCATGAAGGTGGATGTGATTATTTCTTGGTTAATGATACTAGTTTTATGAAAGCGATCTAATAGGCTTAAACAGTGCATGCAAGAACTTAAGTTTATTTGATTCATAATAAAGTATGATGTTGAATGTATGAAGTAGAAGTATGCCAAGGTGATATGAGGTTGCGGTATTTTTCTAAGGCTATTACATGTTGTGTGTGGTTAGTGGCACCGTTGAGTTGCTAGGTGGAGAAAGACTAGTTAGATGGTATATGGTATTCTAAATATCCAAGTTAAGAAGTTTTGATAGATAATGTTAAGCCTTTTGATATGATCTTGATTCTTATAGTAGAAAGATATAAGTTTGGAGTCTTACTGTTGGTAGACTATGACAGAAGTGGTATGGTCCATCAAAGATTTGGAGAAATCCATGTTTAGTGTTAGAAGAATCTGAGTTGGTGAATGTTTAAGATGTTATATAATAAATTTTGGGGCTATAGAAACCTAAGGGTTAAATCTTAGACGGAGGTACTAGCATTGGTTGTTATACATGAAGATACCGTCTTACAGGGTAAGTTTAGTTTTATGTGTATTGTTATATCCCTAACTCTAGAGTAAAGTGATTTCAATTTATACCAGAGTGTATATAGTGGTCCGTAGACTTAGTGTAATGGCTTAAATCTAAGGGGGAGATGATAGAATAAGTAACCAAGTTAAGTTTTCAGATGCTAATAGATGTGCCAGTAAGTTGTGGAATTGGCCATGAGAAAGAATGATGCTCAATCTATTCTTATTTCAGTGGTTTACCTCAGCCATTACGACACATGCTCATGCTTTATGTTTCAGCTTCATGACCATAACTCGTGTTCATGCATATGATAAGGAATCATGTACTCTCCTAGTTCTTAGTATGATGAGTTTCCGGTTTGTTTAACAGTCAGAATCATTTTTTGTAAGTTATGAATTCCAAAATTTAGATTATGCAGTTCATGAATCTTGTGCACATGTGATACTCTTAACGATCAGTGAAAATTCAGATTTATATCAGGTACGTCCTCAGATTAGATCTCTTTAATGAGTCGACGCCGTGAGTGCTCTATTCCTCATGCCTCAGTAGGGTATCAATTTATGGTTAGCACTCCCCTTATGTTCTGGATCCCAATATTCCAATTTGCAGTGACATTTTTCCCTTAGGTCGAGATAGTAATGATGAACAGTTGTTAAGATAAGAAAGAGTAAATATTTCTTGTTGATGAAAGATGGTTGTATGCTTATTTGAGTTAAGGTGGTAATTGTGGAGTAAGATTGAGGCCGAGTCTTTGATACGTGTCAAGGTTAGTTGAAGTTTTATGCGTTATATTTGGGAAAAAATTTGTGCGCTTGTTTTATGTAAGTCTATAAGTTGAAAGAATTTTGAGGTGAAGTTTCATGTATGACTTAGTTAGTTGAGGATATTTTATATGTATCATTTGAATAGTGAAGGGAAGTTGTTATGGATAGAAGTATTAGAGAATATGAGAAATATGCTTTATGAGTGGTTGTTTAGAAGTGCATATGTGGGTAAGAAGATAGGCTTGAATTTCATGTTTGTATGCATATGGATGGATGCCTTGAGTGTTTGTGAATGTCTAATACGAAGTTGAAGGTGATTGCTGGAGTGGCAATAAGAATTATGCAGGAGATGAGGAATTGTGAAATGCAGGGTGTGCTAAATTCATGATTCAGACTAGTACTACAGTATTATGTGGTGAGTCTTATGATTTTGAGTTAGGCTTGAAGATTATGAAGGGATTAAATATCAGCGGCCATGTGAGAAAAATAAGTGGAATCAATGAGCATGGTGTTTAAAGGGAAAGTATAGTTGAGAGAGTATTTTAGAAGTATGGCTAATCTTGAAAGTAAGAATTTGCAATGCCTAAGGTTTGGTAATTCTATCCTAGTTTACGAGTTATATGTTTATATTCCATACTATAGAGTAGTGTCATTATTATGATTCCTTAGTTGGATGTCTTGTGTAACTCGTGTCAGTGATTCTTTACTCCCTAATGCTACTCGAAATTCTTTAGAAAGAGTGTTCAAGAGATACTTCAGTTAAATATAAGTGTCCAGTATAATTCAGTTTAACAGTTAGGCAGACAAGTTACTGTGGTTTTCCACCTTTTCACCCAGTCTTACTATCTGAAGTCCATGCGTCTGACCATCTCAAGGGATAATCTATTCCATCTATGTAAGTTGCAAACTCAGTTCAGTCCAAGCATCATGTTTCAGATTCGGTTATTTAGTCATGACTCAGTTCATAAGAGTTCAGCACATAATCTCAAATTTTTCCAGCTATTTTAGCTCAGACAGTGTAATACCTTTGTATGATCTAAATCTTGTTGCCTCATGATTCGTACTTACCTAAGTTATCACTTCCAAATCCAATGTGTGTGATTTGAGCATAAACGTATCTGGGTAAATCCTAAAATCTCAACATGAATCAGCTCTTTCAAACAAGTAAGGGCAAGTCATCTCAGAATTTAGTTTCATGATAGAAATTTAAATATTTCAGATCAGTTATATCCTTTCTCAGAAGACACATCAGGTCCGTGTTATTTTGCACCTTTAAGATTCAACGTTCCTACCCATCATTCGGGGATGAATGATCCCAAGGGGGAGATAATGTAACACCCTACATTTCGGGCTAGAATGAAAACCGTCATTTCTATGCTTAGATGATCCAAAATCCATAAATCCTATGCAAATTTTCCATTTTAATCAATTATGTAGTATGGGAAATTGAATGAGCTTTCTGTTGATATAAGATTCGCCCAAATCCGATACTCGGGAAAGATGTTATGGCTAATTTAATTCCTAGTCGTAAAACACCATTATTTTGGTGCTTGGCGCGTCACTGAGGTGGTCTATTTAACAATTGTCAAATTCCAATAGCCTAGAGTGATTTTGGTGCGTCGCACTGAAGTTTCAGGTCCCAACCAGTGGGACAACGCGATGGCTCCGCATCGCGGTGAGCCCAAGAATCCCATTCATCAATTCCCAGTGAGCCACCGCGATAGTGGCGTGTCGCGGTGGCCAATAAAATAGGGCTCCTAATTATATTTTATTTCGTCTCATTAAGGGTATATTGGGTAATTTCCACCCCCTTGTCAGCTTAAACACGAGATTTTTCTCCCAACTAACCTCATTATTCATATTTTTTTTAAAACATTTTATAAAACACTCTCTAGGGTTTCAAACTAAAAACCTAAATAACTCAAGATTCAACCGTGGGTTTTAGAAAATGATTGAAGATTTGGAATCCCCAAACCATAGGCTTCAAGAATCATCCATCAAATTTTTAAATTGACGTACGTGGGGTTTATCCTAAAACTACATGGGCTTGTTGAAAACACCCAATTATGATTTAAAAATCATCAAGCATGAATTTGTTAAAGGGGTTTTGAGATCCATGATTTTATCATGCCTTATGCATGTTTAATGATATTGTTGTTTTATCCTTTATGCCTTATCCCCTTAAATTGATTTACACATATAAGTATATGTACGAAACTTGAAATTGAAGATTTGTTTGAGAGCACAAATAATGAAAAATCCCTCTCTTGTGATAACCTTATGTTTATGATCTTATGGTGATTGATTGAAATGAATGATTTATGGCTTGAAAATAGTTTACTCAAATACCATAGTATTTTGAGCATGATTTAGAGATTTAAGAGAGGGTGTTTCTTGATGTAAATATATTTTGTTAAAAGAGAAAGATTTGCATGAGATTAAGAGCTTTGACATAACCAGCTTGCATTATTGAAAGTTTGACAAAGAGAGTTGCATACATGTGTTTACTTGAGTTTTAGAGAAAGAGTTCTTTGAAATGATTTATTGATATGGTGGTCTCGATTTTATGTTTTGAAAATAGATATGGGAATATGCTAAAAATGGCTCAGAGATGTGACTTGCAATTCAATGGTAAGATGATACCATATAAATGTATGCCATAACAGAGTTAGAGTTTTCAGAGTATGTTTTCAAAGAATGCATGTCTTAAAGAGTTAAAAATAGGCATAAAGAGAGATAGGTGGTTGCCTGAAGAGGGCTAGAGTTTAAATAACTCTTAGCCTATAACCGTGATTTGCCGATTCGGGTATATTATTTTTAAGCTGGCGACGGTTGTGTGGCATAGCAGAGTCAGAGACTCCAACCCTTGCAGCACACTTGGGTTGGAGTCTTTCCCGCTGAGTCAATGGCGGATTCCATATAGCCCATGGAATTTCAGAGTTTTAGGGTATACCACCTAGTGTAGAAGTAAAACAAAAAGTGTCATAGAGTTCAGATGAATTTACAAAGTCTTTTAGAAATGCCCATGAGATTTCTTACTATATGATATGTTTATGAAATGTTTTAAATTGATCTCATATATGTTGAATATAAATTATTATTTTGGATTTGCTCTGCATACCAGTACATCTGTATTGACCCTCTACCTCCTAGATTCAAAGGCTCAGCCCAAGGGTCCAGCTAGTCAGTAGAGGATTCCAAAGAGAAGTGATCCATGCAGTTGTGAGCCTTCTTTGTTCCAGAAGGCCTGTTATTTCAAATTATATTATTCTGTTGTTTTGGTATAGTGGGGGGCCTTGTCCTAGTTTTCAGAATAATTTTGAGATGTAGTAGAGATTTCGCAGACTGAGTCAAATCTTATTTAGATGTTTTGAATTGTAGCTTTCGTTCTTATGTCTTGAATCTCAGAGTTAATGACCATGTTTCCATATCAGATTGTATTTCCACATCTTCTTTTATTATTTGAATGTTGTGCATGACTACCAGACAGAGTAGGACATTCGGACTTTCAGGATTCAGGATGTTCATCACGGCTAGGCCCTAGTTCGGATCGTGACAAAAAATATTATTACCTCTGTCCCATTTTATGCGTCGCCATTTGACTGGGCATAATGTTTAAGAAATAAGTGATGACTCTGTAAAGTTTATTAAATTATCCTTATTAAAGTTATTTTAATATTACTTTTTAGTTGTCTTTTATTAATAAGTAGGACCCACTAAGAATAAAATAGGAATAATGTCATTAAGAGCTCGTTTGGATAGGATTAAAAGAATATCTTTTTAGCTTAAGTGATTAAAATCTTAAAATAAGTGTTTATAAATTAAGCAGCTAAGTGTTTAATAGAAAAGCTAAAACTAAAAAAAAATTGTTGATGTGTTTGGTAAACATGTATTGTTAAACACTTTTTTGTTGTCAAAATGTCTTAAATGACCTTAAAGCTATTAACACCATAAATAAAGTGAATTATGTATAATTTTTAATTCTAAAATAAAATTTTTGAGCGAATCTTTGATGTATGATGATTTGTTGAAAATAAAAGAGAAAGATAAAGAGAAAATTGGAGGAAAGAGATAAAAAGAAGCGACAAAGAGAAAAAAAATAAAAATCATATATTTAAGGGCCACAAGTTCAGGGTATTGTTGGAATTAGAGAAAAATATATGAAATAAAAAGGTAAATATTTCGGTCAAACTTAAACGAATTTTAATCTAAAAAGTAAAAAGCTGGGGGTACCCAGCTTCTCACTTTTTGCTTTTTCTAATCAGTTTTTAACCTTTTTAAGCACTTTTTAATTTTACCAAACCCCTAAAAAGCTGGAAAAAAAAGATTAAAGGTTGATTTGACCGGATTTTAATTCTATCCAAATAGGCTCTAAATAGTTACCAAATGAGGAAAGGTGATATTCTTTTTGTGGTGGACCAAAAAAACAGCGACACATAAAATGAGATGGAGGATATACATCATGGAGATGTGTCACGTCACCTTATTTATTTATTTATTTATTTATTTATATAAGGATGAAATTGCAATATAAATGAATTAATCTAAAATCTGCTATAAATATGAAGCAGATGCTAAACCCGCCTCATCAACGAAAATAGTTGCCTGCTAATATTCATAATTAGTATTTGATCTATATGAATTTTTTCTTCAGTTTATAAAATATCAACACTAAAAAAATATCAATCAATAAAAAACACGTATTTAAAATTTTATGATGCATTCTTACATATTTTAAGCTACTAACACACACAAAAAAATAGAATATACTTGTTTACCTTGATAATTGCTTGTAGAGTGATAAAAGTGTCGAAGAAGCATAAATCAAGATATATTTATAAAGGAGAATCATGCTTCTACTGATGTGGCATATCGTAGAATCAAGGAATCATGTTTATCTTTTACCTCATTTTTTGCCTTTAATTTCTTTATTTTTTATTTACAGGACTTTTTAAAAATCCAACAAATTATCTCATTAATTTTAAAGTAATTGCATAAAAAAATTTTGGTTACAACAATTGAATTGAATTTAAATGATGGAAAGATGTTACACCAACAATCTTCTTACAAATAACCTATGTTTTACCCTTTAAAACAGATCATAAACCACACTCTATATTGCTTGATCTTTTATTTGTGATTCGTACCCACAAGATCACTGTAATTCATTAAGCTATAAATGTTGCATTTTCCATTCTTTTGTGTGTATGTGCGTGTGCGTGTGCATACTTATCTCTCTTCTCGAGTTTTATGAGCCATCTACTGTAGGCATATTTTGCCAGTCTTAAAGAAGTTCCAACATTTATAGTCCAAGTTACATTTTGAAAGTTGAATTGAAAGAATTCGTTTTTGAATTCGCTCGACTATTTTTCTCTTTTCTTAATTTATAAAAGTTTGTCATACTACACTTTTCAGGAGTTGACTAGGAAATTCTTCAAGGATGGAAGATCTGTTGATATGGAAGGTATGTCGGACATTCTCGAATGTCAACACCTTTATTCATGTATGAAATTGTAAAGTCATTGAGGAAGTGAAGAATGAGCCCAATTGCTAAGAACTTATGTTTAATGAATACTCTTAGCCTCTTTCCTAGGAAGAGAATAACCTTAGATTACCATCATTTCTAATTATCCCATTGTCTTCTGCATTTGTATGATTGATGCTAGTGAAATATGATTTGTTTAGTTACATTTTCGATCTATTAGCATCTTTTGTTTGTTCAATGTAAACTGAAAACCATTAATTTTTTCTTCCGGGCCTCAAAAATTATATGACAAGGATATTTCTACCTTGGAGGTGTTGAAGGCTTATTGAATTCCTTGAAAGAAAATTGATACAAAATCCATGCTTCCAAAAATTATCCAATCCGGTATAACAACAACTACGTTTCATTCTCAAACTAGATGGAGTCGGCTATATAAATCCTCATCGACCATGATACTCTATATTAACCTGTATCAAACTTTCATTACTTACAATATTCAAGTCTTTCAAACATTTGTTTTTTCTTTAGGTACCAAATGATTGAGGACAAGCTAAAACTCTCAAATTACCTTTCTTGGACATTTTGTTCTTGTATATTTGGTAATTTTCTCCTTACCTTCACAGATTTTCTATCTCTCGACTTTTTTAATCAATACTTCATGTTGATATATCTATCTCCTTATGTAGTCTTGCATATGTAGAGTTTTTGGGTGCTTACAGAAGCAACCGATGACTTTTTAACATAAATACCAGGTTTGAGCGGAAGCTACTGGTTTAACCCGTAACTATGATGGTGACTCTGCCCTTGGAATCAAAAGTTCAACAGTCAACATCCTGATGGTTGATACTTGGATAGATACATAAGGCTGATAGGCTATAACCAAATAGAAATACAAGAAGTAAGATATGCTGACTAGAAAAAGAAATCTGAGACAAAACACTCTACTTAAAAGTTTTCACTTATATAGTAGATTTAAATGCTTTTTTTTTAAAGTTAGTTCACTTTGGAGTTATCGAGGGTATATCATAAATAACCTCTACCACCTAGGTACGAGTAAGGTCTACGTACGCCTACTCTCCCTAGATCCCAATTTGTGAGATTACACATTTGTATGTTGCTGTTGTAGTTTGCTTGGAAATTTGGACTTTAAAAGTTTTTTCTACCTTTGAGACGCAATTTCATATTCTTTTTTGTAAGGATTCTTGGTGAGAATCAATAAAGTGGCATGTCCATTTTAGTCAGTCGCTTTTGTTTGTTCTGTCGTTCTGCTGCCCAAGGTATATCTTCGTTTCCTCTGTTTTAGATTTTTAGATAAGATTTTATTTCATGATTCCATTTTTGAGATTGTTAGGTTCTTTTTCATGTTTGGTTATGCTTTTGTGTTCTTTATATTATATGACTAATGGTTTTCCTGCTATATTTTATTAGTTATAGCAATCAAATTTGTATACTTTGGTTTATAAATTTCACCAAGAATCGAATTTCAATCAAACTTGTATAAATGCTTCAGAGATTCTCTATACCAAATCTCTCAATTTTTCTGATTTTATTTTTGGAGGATCAATTTTGTGTTCAAGTTCAGTAGGAGATTAAGAGTTTTCCGAAAATAAATGGTTCTCAGAAACAAAAGTTCTTGGCCTTACCACCCCTCTGTTTTTTTCTAGGAAAGGCAAACACAACAAAATAGTGTATAGTGAAATTAAAATTTTTATGGATCTGAAAATACGCATTTGCTTAAATCACTGCTTTTCCTGATTAGTCTCTGCCACTATTTTTTCAGATTA
This sequence comes from Capsicum annuum, assembly GCF_002878395.1. Classification (NCBI taxonomy): domain Eukaryota; kingdom Viridiplantae; phylum Streptophyta; class Magnoliopsida; order Solanales; family Solanaceae; genus Capsicum; species Capsicum annuum. Next base: position 143,701,313 of record NC_061122.1, on the reverse strand, counting down.
TGCTCGACAAAGCTAATTTGAAGTTCAGAGACCACCAATGTTATGGTAAGTCGTATTTACTTGTGTCTTTGAGATCTAGTCCCAAAATTCTTTTATGTTGTAATATTGATCAAACTTATATTGAAAAACAATATGAAATTCTTCTTGCAACAATTCAAATTTTTACCAATCTCAACCTTTCGATCAAGAAACCTTACACATTTACTCTTATGAGGATTTTTAGGGCTTTCGGTGCTCTGGTTGCCCGTTTCAGTTCTTTTTAATTATTTTACTGACTTTGATTCAAGTTTATGGAGAAAGTGTCATCAATTATGCTAAATAGGTAGATATATATCTGTAGTTTGAACAATAGGGGTATGTCTGTGTGTGTATATATATCATTATACTCTTAGATCACTTTTTTGACATTTAATTAATCGAATTATAAATACATCAATCAACATAACACTTGTTGGGTTTGAAATCGAGAGGGCATCATGCGCAAGCTTAAAGTTTGCAAACCATGAGACGATAATTCAGAGGACACATAAAACAATACTAAAAAGCTATATTATTGATATGATTTGGCCAAACGACCTACATATTAAAAATAAAATTGAAAAATCTAAAACCTATTGAGAGAAATCTCCCCCTAAACCAAAAATCTTTAAAGACTACATTGTGAATGCTATTGTGTTATGGTATAAAAAGGGGTCTTCTATTTATAGAGTTCCAAAACCTTTCCTCTAAGAAAGAGGTTTGCCAAATATGAAAAATAAATTATATTTTTGTTTTAGTAAAAATAAAAGTATTTATGGTTACTTTTATTTTTCTTACAAGAAAAAGTAAAACTTAATTTTGGTAAGAAAATCAAGGCAAAAGCCCTAACAAATCTCCCTCCCCTTTTTGGCTTAATTTTCTTAACTTGATCTGCCTTCTTCATAGCATGCATAATTTTGGCTCTTCACATTATCTTCATTTATCTCTATTGTTTGTCATGCTTAAAATGGATCCTTTTTGGGTTAAAAATATATGAACCCTTTTGGGTTAAAAGGAGCCCTTTTGGGTTAAAAATATATTAACCCTTTTGGGTTAAAAATATTGGAGCCCTTCATAGGGTTAAATGAGAGCTTTATTTTTAAAGATGTGACAACAAGATTATTGAAAATATGATTGAAATATCTTTCCCACATGCAGTTGGACATATATCTTCAATATCATCAAATTGATTGCAAGTTGGTTTGAATCGCCTTAGACTGGTCTTCAACCTCATTTTACCAAACCACTAGATCTTTGAACTGTAGGCTCTGATATCACTTGTTGGGTTTGAAATCGAGAGGGCGTCATGCGGAAGCTTAAAGTTTGCAAACCATGAGATGATAATTCAGACGACACATAAAACAATACTAAAAACTATATTATTGATATGATTTGGTCAAACGACCTACATATTAAAAATAAAATTAAAAAAATCTAAAACCTATTGAGAGAAATATCTCCCTAAACAAAAAATCTTTAATGACTACATTGTGGATGATATTGTGTTATGGTATGAGAAGGGTTCTTCTATTTATAGAGTTCCAAAACCTTTCCTCTAAGAAAGAGGTTTGCTAAATATGAAAAAAAATTATATTTTCCTTTTTGGAAAAATAAAAGTATTTATGGTTACTTTTATTTTCCTTACAATGAAAATTAAAACTTAATTTTGGTAAGAAAATCAGGGCAAAAACTCTAACAACACTTGCAGTTAACCCCAACTAGTTCTTTGTCTATTAAACTCAAAGTAAATGTTGGCCTGCGTATCTTTTTAGAACGAGTGTTGCAACTCTTACCTTTTAATGTTCATTATAGTCTCTTTCTCATTATTCATTGAGAACTCATTCCTCTTTTGATGTTCAAACAAAGTTATTAATAGTAAAGGTCCATTCTTACTTTCTTTTTTATCCTTGCATATATCACGATGTTAAAATATTATATCAATTCATTTAGACCCCTTAAGTCATTTATCTTTACTTTCAATTCATAAACATAATTATATTTTCATGTTTGGCTGCTTTTATTTGTATTTGAAAGATAATTATACCTCATAATTTTTCTATTTTCTGTTTATGGATGCCAATAGAGTAATATGCAAAAGGAGACATTAACTATCAAGGTTTTTTTTTTAAGAATTGATGGGTTCTGAGTTAAATTTGATTTATAATCGATTTTTGTATATTTGAATTTCTCTAGGACGTGACCCTCTGCATAATAACAGAAGATAACTTGAAAGAGAAAAGTAGTCCAGGAGAGCTACAAAGAAGAATAAAGAAAGATAAACAGATACTTCCTCTAATTGCCTTCTTTTATAGGTTTGCTGGATATTTTGTGAACTTCTTGATATTTTTCAAATTGTATTGCCGTATTTCTCATTAGATTTTTATTTTTCATTGTCATCTTTTATAGGTTATTGTTTTTTAACTTAAGGTTGATATATACTTACGACGACGAGGTGCTTTATAAGAAAGATGAAGTGATGAAAAATTTAAAACTTTAGAGATACATGCCAATTTATTTTTCGTAAGAACAAGTCCGATCCACTCATCAACTTTTAGATGATTTTTGAGTTTCTAACATATTATATAGATTAAAAAAATAAGAAAAAACTCAAAAAAAAAAAAAAGATAAATAGAAATGGTGTTTTTAGAAGCATGCTCCATCATCAAATTTGTAAGTCTCCTTTATATATATATATATATATATATATATATATATTCTCCTTTTATTATTATATATTGATTGATATATTGATTTAACTTAATACAAATGAATCACATTAATTATAGAGAAACATAAAAGCAATTAACAAAATATTTAGAGTTTAAAAAATAAAATAAAAAAGAGAAAAAAGATAAATGGTCTTCTTGTACATCAACTAATTGAGGGTTATGAATATGAAAGGCTTGAGAGTTATGGACATTACTAATATTGAAGAGTAGAATATATGTAATTGAATGTTTTAATTAAGGACATGATATTGTTTAATAAACTAATTGAAAGAAACGATAAAAAATGTCAAGAAAAAGAAGAAAAAAGAAAAATTAGAATGGATGCCATAGAGAGGTGCCACATAGGCATATCTATAACCCTCTACACACACACTAGGAAAATTAGTTGCGCTTCGACAATGTTAAAAAATTAATTATTTATCCGATCAATTTTATATTCACATTAGATTTATTATCTAAGCGTAATATTATAACTTGTACCAATTCATATACATAAACATAAAAATGAGAAGAGATAGCAAATATATGTTCATATTTGAATAAATTAATTTATCAACATATTTATTTAACATGTTCATCTTTAAAATGAGTTAAACTCCATAATTAAAACAGTAAATAAAATTCTTGAATTAGAAATCCACAAACTTAAAAAAGCAAAATATGTACATAACTGTATTTCAGAACTCCACTTAGAATCAAACAACTCCTTAATGTCCATTTGATTCAAAATCATCTCTTCCTCAATCGAAATACTATTAACATTAGACCTTTCTGTAACTTGTACTTCTGTGGACATGGTGATAAATTTTTAAACCTAAGATCTTACGTAATCTACATCTAGATTTACATATATTTTGTTTGCATAGGTGGTAGGGAAGCTAACTTCACATATTAATAATGAATGTAATAGAATGTAACTTTGACATTTCTTGAACAAAATAGCACTTAATTCATAATAGTGACAATTAAATTGAAGACAATTACCACAAAATTATTTCACGATTGTAGATGTGACTATCACTATATACGAACTAACATCCTTATTGTACAAGGAAGGAGAAATTTTTCACCAAACTTTTGCCATAAGGTAATTTTGACTTTCTCTAAACTATGCATGAAAATAGACAAAGCAAAATTTAAAGGTGTATAATTGATACAATTCGCCTAAATTTAACCAAAAGATGTTTTCAGCCTTTGGTTCTAATATGAAGACATGTACATGGTTTGGTAAGTTTATTTTTTTATATTTGGATTTAAGAAATCACCCCAAAGCCGAGAAAAAAAAACATGAAAGATTTTCAAAATGCATATATTTAAGTTTCATGGACTGTAAATACAATAGTTACATTTAAATAACACCAAAGTAAAAAATTATGAATGAATTATTACTTTAAAAGAACAACTGATATATGAAATGGGTTCTTATATACCTATGAAGTTGGATGTCATAACATCAATGAATGACTATAATGAAGATATTAAGCGGTTATCTAGAGATGAGTGACTTACTAATCAGTAAAAATTTGAATCTCCCTTTTTTTGCACTTCAATCCACAATTCTCTATATCACCAATTTCATACAAATAACCAACCACATCTATAAATGAAGAGAGTGAAGCATGACATTTAAGAATAATGTTGATGTTTTAATAATTTATGAAATAATTAATAATAAGAAAAATGTAGACCTAATAACATTGTGTCGTTATTCATCCTTGAATCAATCATAGTTGGTTTAATAAATTAAAATCCATTTATAGGAATGTCGACAATATCTTTAGATGGATTCTTGATGACAGCTAAGGCAAATAAAATAATTTTTAATGGATTTTCAATAGGTCTATATGTAGAGATGGTTTCAACAACTTTGAAGTTCTTGATGGTAAATAAAGAACCTTATTTCAACTTGCCTTTAAACCTGTTAACTTGATTTGTTCTAATTATACTATACGTCAAATTTTTCTGACGGAAGAAAGTCATAAGTGTAATGTAAATTAAAACTTTAAATAAGAATTGATGTTTTTGCAAAAAGAATCAATGTAAGAAGGTACCTTTTCATTAATAAATATCATTTCCACATTGATCAACTCACTATTTTACTGGGACTAATGACATCCCACATTCTACAAAGTCAAACCTTTATAATGAAATCATGTCTACCAAAAACCAACTGTGAAAGGAAAAAATCTGCCATTGTAAAATCTCGATTAAAAGGTATACAATCAAAGGAATTACAGTAAGCAAATAGTTTACTTTCAATCTATATATAGTGCTTAAATTAGAGTATGAAAGGGAACAAAAATAAATTAGCAATATAATTATCCACAAATTAATACATATTAAATGATTTGCAGTTACAAATTAGAAATATGAAATAAATGATTAATGAGGATCAACAATGAATTAGCAATGCAGTAATTCAATGAGTAATATACAATTAAAGACACTAAGAGTTACAAATGTGAAAGATGAAGGAACGGGTTAATGAGAGTGAACTCTTTTCAATTTTGATGACCTGAATCACTCGTCATGTGATTCTGAAGCAGGAGTTAAACCAAAGCCACCATCGTATCAAGTGTGAGAATTCATCTCCGTCTTCTCAACAATCACCGAGTAAATGAGATAGCTCATTGTGCTAGCAATAGAGATAACAGACAATGGCAACAATTTCAGGGTCACAACAATACCAAGATAGAAATTCATCTATATTGCCATAACAGAGTAAGGATTACAGATTCTACTCATTTGAGAATCACTAATTAACTTGAAGCCATTAGATTTCTTGGCAACATCTGATGAACCAATTCACTATATGGTAACATGGATGCCATATTTACATCATTTGAATCTTATGACATAGATCATTTTTCTCTTCTATATCGTAATGAAATTAAAGTTCATAAACTTATTGGTGTTTCACCAGATTAGAATTACTTTTATAATTTTAGGCATGTCACTTATACATATATTAGCTGTACAATCTAAAATAATTTAAGTTCAATAATCTCAATAGGAGAGTATGGTTTAATAGTTATGAAGCCATACCTATACATTTTTCCTAACATTTGAATCCTCAGAAGGACCAGCTGCAGAAAGTCTTTGTAATTTCTTTTCCAATCTTTTGAAAAGATTAGTTATTTCATGTGTAAGAATCTTAATACGATGCTGATATTCCCTTCCATATCCAAATATTTAATGACCCTCCAGGTCACTTTCTCAACTCGCATGAACTTTTAGTATTTTGATCCTTCTCATAGTGGCTACAGGTCATTTATGACATACGGGAATTGTCGGTTCGATGATCGTACAGTTTACTTTTATTTTAGGCTCATTTCCCTGTTTTGGACCTTTTGTTGGTTAGGATTTGGCCTCGAACCAAAATTCCTAGTAGATGACCTCCGATGTAAATTTTGACTACATCAGCAGCTTTGGAATGTCTATTTTAGGTTAGGTAAACTCTTGGTTTGTATCACAGCCCAAACTAGGGCCTGGCGGTGACGGGTATCTCAAGTCTAACAAGAACTGGAGACCACCCCCTACACCTAGCCAAACAGGACACATTAACCTCAACAACGGATGAATTTTGATAGCAAGATAGCATAAGATATGCTCAAAGAATTTAAGTTATGTCTATAACCGGCAACCGACGACTGATAACCGACCAAAAACAACCTACCAACACCATCACCTAAGTCCACAATAATCCACAAAGCATTCTAACAAACCAAAATCAATAATATGTCGGGACATGCCCCCGAGTCTGACAATGACAATGATAATTTAATGTGAACTCTTCAATTCTAGTTTATGAAAGGAAACTGATGGAATGATTAAGTCTTTTGGAGAATGAAAGCTCACCACTTCATCGTAAATGACTGACAAACCGAGATGATCCACCTAACACTGCACAAAAAAAGTAAAAGTATCTTTGATCCTGTATCGTATCAGGATATAGCATCCAGAGATGGTTAGTGGGTTAAGTACTAGTATGTAACTTAGGGGTAGGGGATAAAGTAATGCTATGATCTAGATTTTCAGAAGTCACTCAAACCAATGCACATAATCATATATATATATATATATATATATATATATATGTCATGCCGAGAAAAGAACAAGGCTTAGATTGGAGTAAAAATTTATCCTAGACTATGTAGCTCAATCATTAGAAATAGGCACCCATGGGCTATATGGGTTCAACTTTCCTTGCTGAAAGGGCCCCAATGCGTGTTAGCTACATGAATTAGAGGTATTAAAGAAGACCATGAATGCCTCGACCCCATGTCAATCCAAGATACAATCATATCAATAGTGTGAACCATACACACGATCTTAAAGATCAAACCTGACGTTGGCAAGCATGAGTTTCCAGTACAAGTCATTCAAGACCCATACCTTCACGGCTCAGCTACATAACCTCCATTAATCCCAAATTAAAACAAGTTTCACGTAACCCTTTTCATTTACCAAATAATCATACTTTAAGGAACATCATGGGTATCATTATACCCTACACTTACAAGTTTATCGTGATGCCATTACAATTTCATTATCCCGGGGGAATGCCTCGACCATATTTGTTCATTAAATCAAATTAGGGAATGCCTCGACTCCTTTTTGTTCATTAAATGAAGCATGGCCAACAAAGACTTCAAAATCCATGTTTACCAATTTAATCATTCATGCAATGCAATAGTGTGTAAGTCAAACCAAGTGATAATTTCACCATTCAAAGTCATTTACCCTAGTGGGTTGAGAGAACACAATTATTCAAAACCAACTCCAAGTTTAAGACATCAATTTTGGAGAATACCCCGACCCCCATTTAAATTCCCACACCTATGCACCCCAATGGGTTCAAAATATAAATACTTCCCACACCCATGCACCCCAATGGGTTCAAAATATAAATACAAGGTATGAACAATTGTATTAAAACCATGGAAAATCAATTCAAGATGTATTCATTCCAAAACCTTCAAACGCATATTCATAAAACACAATTAAATCATATAGGTACAGTTATAAACACATGTTTTTGATAAATTAATAATTGAGAAAGAGTAACATGCCTGATATATCAAGAGTTGTGGAGAGAATTTTCCCTTGGAAGCTCTAATTGATCAACTTCTTAGAAACCCTAAGTATATTTGTTGAGATAATTTAGAGAGTTTGAGAGAGTGTTTTGATTATGAATAGTATGCTAATAAATTCCCAAAGAGGGTTTTAAGTCATAGGGTCTAAGTGGGGAAAAACAAAAATTAGCAGGATACCCTTATTAAAAGACTGAAAACCGATGCTCAGTCGCTATGGGTGACCTCACGGCTCATTGGGTCACCCTACGACTCATATCATCCAATCATAGGCTGGATAGTGTCCTTTGGCTCACACATTGTTGAACCTATGACTTGAGCCCTACAACTCGTAATGAGACCCTACAACTCATAGATTCCAGTAATCATCAACACAGAAATCCTTTTGGGCAAACACTAGATACCCAACGACTTGGATAACACAACTCATAATGAGTCTTTATGACTCTCTAGGAGCCAATCATAATCATAGAATAAACCAAGGACAGCCTCCACTGGTCACCCTATGACTTGTGTCTATGACCCGTAATGACTCCTTACAACTCACAGGGTAATTGTAATGAGGACAGTAAGCTCAAAGATCAAGAAATTTTTAGGGACTAAAAACCTGGGGTGTTATATTCTCCCCCCTTAGGATCATTCATCCTTGAATGATGCGACAAGGTATCCCTTTGAATGACTTAACACAGAAACACACCCAATCTTACCTTTAACAAAGACAAATAACAATGATGTTAAGAATAACACATACCTGAAGCACAATTATTAGGAGAGTGGAATAAGAATAGGTACTTGGTCTTCATGTTCTCTTCAGCTTCCAAAGTGGCCTCTTCAACTTTATGGTTCCTCCATAGAACCTTTACCGAAGTCACATCTTTAGTCCACAACCGACGGACTTTATAATCCAAGATCTTCACTGGGACTACCATATATAATAAGAATTTGAAACACCCACACCTTCCAATGAAACCACCAAGGAAGGATCACTCACGCACTTCCTCAACATTGAAACATGAAAGACTGGGTGAATAGATACCAAACTTGAAGGCAATTCCAATTCATATGCCACATTGTCCACTCTCTTCAAAATCAAATAAGGGCCTACATAATAAGGACTAAGCTTTCACTTATTTCCAAATTGCATCACTCCCTTCATGGGAGACAGCTGCAAGAACACCCAATCGCCAACTTCAAATTTTAATTCCCTTTGTCTCACGTCTGCCTAGGACTTTTGGTAAATTTAGGCGGTCTTAAGCCTATCTTAAATTACCTTCACCTTCTTCATAGCTTGATGAACAAAATCAGGACCAAACAACCCAGCTTCACCAACCTCAAACTACCCAATAGGAGAATTACATCTCCTACCATATAAAGTATCAAACGGAGCCAATATAATGCTAGAGTGGTAGCTATTATATGCAAACACAATGTGGGTCAAATGATCAACCAACTATAACCAAAATTGATCATACAGGATCTGAGCAAATCTTCTAATGTCTAAATCATCATCTCTTCTTGTCCATCCATTTGAGGGTGAAAAGCGGTGCTAAGGTTCACCTTAGTCCCTAAACCTCTCTAAAATGAATGCCAACAGTAAGAGTATAACTTAGTACTGTGATCAGATATAATGGAAACTAGAGCACCATGCAACTTTATGATCTCCTGACTAAACAGCCTTGCATAATCCTCAGCAAAGTAATTAGTCCTAACTGGTAAAAAATGAGTAGACTTTGTCATCCTATACACGATGACCCAAATTGAATCAAACTGATGGCGAGACCACAAAAGACCATTAATGAAATTCATTTTAATCACTTCCTACTTCTATTAGGGTAATTCAATCTCCTGAGATAACCCACCAGGTCTCAAGTGCTCCACCTTCACTTGTTGACAAACCATACACTTGGCGACAAAATTTGCCACATCCCGCTTAATGATATTCCACCAATAGATCTCTTTCAAATTATGGCACATCTTCTTTTATTCGGGATGAACAGTGTACCTTGACTCATGAGCCTCAATTAAGATCCTCTCTCACATCCCTTCAACATTAAAAATACATAATCTACCTTGATACCTCAAGATACCATCCTCGCCAATCTCAAAAACCATCAGCTTTTGGTGATCCACGTCATTTTGAGTCACATAAAAATAGGATCCAAAACCTATTTATCTTTAACCTTAGCAACAAGAGATGACTTTACCACCTCTTGCATAATAACACCACCATCCTCAGAGTCCAAGAGATGAACTCCAAGATTAGACAACAAGTGAATATCCTTCACCAATTCTCATTTCTCCTCATCCACTTGACATAATCTCCCCATACATAACCTAATAAGAGCATTAGAAACCATATTAGCTTTACCTAGATGGTGGTAAAATAGGTCATCAATCCTATAAAAAGGATACCTATTCATCACAATCACCTTATTTAACTAGTGATAATCTATAAACATCCAAAGGGACCCATCCTTCTTACGTACAAAGTGTACTAGAGCACTACATGGAGAAACACAAAGGCGAATAAAACCTTGTCAAAAAGATATTTCAACTACTCCCTGAGTTCTTTCAACTCAACTGGAGCCATTCTATAAGGAGGGATAGAAATAGAATGAGTGTTCGAAAGAAGATCAATCCCAAAATCGGTCCCTATCGGGAGGAACACTAGGAAGGTCATCAGAGAAAACCTTAGGAAATTCATTAACCATGGTAATGAATTGTAATGAAGGACCCTCCAAGTTAGAATCTTTAGCCTAGACCAAATGATAAAGAAACCCCTTGGAAATCAATTTTTGGCCTCCAAGATATGAAATGAATCTTCCCTTAGGCACTAGGGAACTTTCTTCCTACTTAATCACTGGCTCATTTAGAAATTGGAAACTGAACTTTTGGGTTCTACAATCCAGAGATGCATGCCACAATTACAACCAATCCATTCCCAAAATCACATTAAAATCTAACATGTCCAACTCTATTAGATACACTAGAGTCTTACTACCATAGATAGATACCACACAACCCCTATAAACTCTTGTAGCCATAATAGAGTCACCCACCAGGGTGGACACTGAGAAGGGATTAGGAATACACTCAAGGCCAAAACTAAAATGAATAGCCACATATGGGGTAACATAAGAAAGGATAGACTTAGGATCAAGAAAACAACATACATTACGAGATAAAAGTTTTAGCATACCATTACCAACATCAGGAGATGCCTCCAAATCCAAACAGATGGCAAGAGCATACAGACAGTTTTGACCAGGCTCGGAGCTATAAGTAGCACCTTTTGGTGTAGAAGCTAAAGAAGCAGCAATCGGGAACTTGTTAGCCCCATTATCAACATCGCTTGAATGAAAGTTACTCTGAATGTGGCTAGGCTGTCTACATCTGAAATACTTATTCCTTCTCTCATCATAAAAGTTACGGTATAACTATCCATAAAATCTATAAGTAGGATATGATAGAGTTGACTTAGACTAACTGGACTGAGACTGGGCAGCTTGTTCCTTAAATCCATTGTTTCTCTAAAAATGGCGATCACCAAATGGCTTAGGATATGGAGAACTAGCCATAGAATAAGAACCAAAATTCTCTCACTTTTTCATAGAATTTCCCACCATCTCTACCACTATGCTGCTGACCTCGACCCAGATCTGAATATCTAAACTTCTTACTTTGTCTTTTTCTCAGCTCTACATGTTTCTTTCTTTCCTCCTCAAACTATTTCATATACACCAAAAGCCTCAAAATTTCCATCTCATTATTCAGCAAGGCAGTCTTACACTCCAGTACCAAGTCTTAAGATAAGCCCAAAGCAAACTTCCTCATCTTAGTTCCCATGCTAGACACTAACTCTGAATCATAACGGGATAATAGATGAAATTTTAGGGCATACTTTTTCATTGTCATCCTAACCTATTTCTGTAACAGCCCGAAACCTGGTCCCGAGATATCACATGGTGCTCAAGACTACGAGTAGCCTTAAACTAATCATGTATGCCTGCTACTAAGTCTAAATCACACAATAAGGAAAATATAGACATAAAAGTCATACTAAATGCTGAAATTCTTCTGAAATAACTGCAAAAAAATCTAAATATAATCTCTGAAAACCAAGTACTATAATCTTGAATCAAATCTAGCAGTCTGAAAAGCCTCTACTACTAATGCTAGAGAGCCACTGGGATAAACCCCCAGCTGACTCAAACTGTCTGAAAAGAATACTGAATCGTCTAAAATGATAAGCTGAACATAAACTGTATGACTAAGTCCCCGAACTATGAGAACTCACCAACTGTCAGGATGTAGATGGAGATGCTCAAAATCACTCTCACTGCAGAAACTGAGCATCTGGACCTACATTATGGGACAATGTAGCACATAGACATATATGTGGATCAGTACTTTAAGGATGTATTAAGTATATGGGGGTGAATGCATAAGTAAAACATAATATCAATCATCATTACAGTTTGTAAAACAATACATGCTAAATGTAAATGACTCAAGTAGGCTGGAATAACTAAAAACTGGAAACTGTAATCATGAATAGCAAATCATACTTTGTAAATCTAGTGAGTAATATCATTTAGTTCTGAAAGTTGTACTAATATTCTATCTGTAAATCATACTATCTAAGTATAGAAAGGACTCACGTCTGTATCTGAAATCTGAAAGCTGAAATCTGTAGCTAATATCTTTCTGTAATGCATAATCTAAATAAAGTTGTGAGCCTTTACACTTAGTTTTCTAAAAGCTTTTCTGTTATTCTTTTCTATTAGGTAAAAGACTTTATATGAAGGGAATTCTTTCAAAGTTTTTCATTACTAGTGGGGAAATACTCAAAAACTATATATTTACTTTTACTAGCAGAGAGGTTCTTCTAACAGACATAAACCATGTGAGCTAACATGGAGTCTAACGTCTTGTTCCCCTGTGGGGTAAACCTCACGGTGGGGAGAGGTGTCATACTCTTGCCAAGGAGTATAACCTAAACTAAGCGATCACATTTATATCTGTCATCCATGTAGAAATGAGAATAATCTGATAATCTGTACCTACGTTGGCTAAGTAGTTCTGTAGAAGTTAGGGCACGCTAATCTCACACTTCCCGCTCAGTGCTAAATATTATTTCCTTTACTCAGTATGCTCATTCTGTTTGAAATCCACTTTAAAACCTAGCATAATGGTTTATTTTGAAAACCAACAGTGCAATGGCTAAGTCAAACTGTAATCTGAAATTGTAAAGTAGATTTCATAATCTAAGTTGAGATCAAAAGATCAAATCTTTATCAAAAATTTGAAAAAAAATTAGTCATAGAGTGCTTATAGCACAATAAATCTTGAAATAACAATATTCAATTAGGGATTAATAAGCCATGCATCAATCTTATGTCAAAACATCATAATATTCATACTTGATAATGTAAACATTGATAATTCAATTCAAAATCTTAAAATTTCTACAATACGCATAAAATACGCGAGAAAATATGCAATTCAACATCAAAAATACTTCAAATCTCATAGTCTTTAATTGGTGATAAATGGGTATAAACCACAAACTGAAATTCATGTAATTTCAGTTAACAATCAACTTTAAATCAACTTTTGGGCACAATGGATGAAAGAAGTATCCTTGTTCATCAATCCCACATAACTTATTGATGAATTTGATGTAAAAGCTTGATTCTTGACTCTCTAATGGTGTTCTTGAAGCTTCCTCCTGAAGTTCTTGAACCCGAAGCTTTGAATTATAAGATCTCTTAGAGTAGAAGTTAAGGGATTTATTCTTGATTCTTAGAGGTAGGGTTTGTTATTAGAGATGAAAATATGAATAATGAGGCATCTTTGCTATTTGGGGCTAAAATTGTGTGTTTTGAGCAGAATAAGAGTGGGGAAATTGACTCATTTACCCCTTTGGAAGTGGATTTTTAATTATAGAAAATTTGTACCCAGCAACACGCTGATCGACGCGCCGCATTGATGGGGTCGACGCAATGCATCGAGATCATGTCGGATCATTGGAATTTACACTGGAAGCTGGGGAAAAATATTTATTGACGCAATAGGTGACGCGATGCATCAAGATCGCGTTGACTCACTATTTTCAACATCCCAACGAGCTTCTAACGAGGTCTGAAAAATCTAAAACTCACCCAAGAATACCCATTGACCTTCCTGATCATGAATTAACTTAAAAATTGACACTTTAAGGTCATAAGGGCCGTAAACAAAATCATAGAAATACCGAGGTCCTAAAATGAGACTAAGTGTCATTACTTAGCTGAACTTCTAAGTCTGGGACCTTTTTTCATGCTCCAAAGGACTGAGTAAGCTATGATTTTGTGGGGTCTTGCAATATCTCCCCCTTGGGAATATTCGTCCTCGAATATGGCTAGTTAAGCTAAAAATACTGAGGAATCTAAGTCTATAAGCTATCAAGCACAACTAAAATAAACTGTATGACTAAATCTAAAACATGTTGAGAAAATCTATGAGTGCATGAGTTTACTTGGAGACAACAAATCTATGAGTGCATGAGTTTACTTGGAGATAACCATATAACTGAATCTGAGACTGAAAAAGAACTGAATGAAGAAAAAATATTACCTTCCAGTAAATCTGAGATCGTGGGGGAAGAGATAAGGATACTTGGTACGTATGTATGCTTCTGCTTCCCAAGTAGAACCCTGAACGGACTGATTTTGCCGCAGAACTTTGACCAAGGGAACTTTTATGTTCCTTAGTCTACGGATCTGATGATCAAAAATCTCTACTAGAACTTCATCATATGAAAGGCTATTCTGAATATCTGTACATTCTAGAGGGACTATAATGGCCGAATCGTCCATGCACTTCTTCAATAAGGACATATGGAATACTATATGAACTGAGGAAAAATATCCAGGTATCTCAAGCTTATACACTACCTTCCCAACATGACTCAAAATTCGGAAGGGGCCTACATATCGGGGAATAAGCTTCACCTTTTTGCCAAATCTCTTTACCCCCTTCATGGGTGAAACTTTCAAAAAGACAAGATCATCTACTGCGAACTCCAAATCTCTTCTCCTTACATCTGCATAAGATTTTTGATGACTCTGGGCTGCTATCAATCTCTCTCGAATCAACTTAACTTTATCCATGGCTCCAAACACCATGTCTGGCCCAATCAAAGTGACCTCACCCACTTCGAACCAATCCACTAGCGATCTATATCTCCGCCCATAAAGAGCTTTAAACGGTGCCATCTGGATACTAGCATGATAATTGTTACTATAAGTGAACCTAACAATGGAAAATGGTAATCCCAACAACCTTTAAAGTCAAGAACACATGCCTGTAACATATCCTCTAGATTCTAAATAGTCCTTTCTGCCTGACCATCTATGTGTGGATGAAAAGTTGAACTAAGATGAACTCGGGTACCAAGATCCTTCTAAAAAGGTTTCCAAAACTGAGAGGTAAACTGAGTACCCCTATCTGAGATACACACAAAGGAACTCCATGCAATCTGACTAGCTCTCTGATATACAACTTGGCATAATCTTCAGCTGTGTAGGATGTGTGAACTGGTAAGAAATGCATTGACTTATTCAATCTGTCTACAATAACCAAATCAAATCATGCTGATGATGCGAATGGGGTAATCCAGTCACAAAGTTTGTATTTACCTCTTCCCACTTTAATGAGGGGATACTAATCTCTTGTAATATACCACTAGGTCTTTGGTGCTCTATCTTAACCTGTTGACAAGTTGCACACTTGGCAACAAACTCTGCTATATCCTTTTTCATACCGTTCCACCAATAGATTTCCTGCAAGTTGCAGTGCATCTTGGTGGCTCCTAGATAAATGGAATAATGCTCACCATACGCTTCCACCATAATTTGCTGCCTCAAATCATGAGCACATGGCACACACAATCTATTCTGGTATCTCAGCATACCATTTCCACCTTGGGAGAAAACCTCTACCTTTTGGTTTTTGACTGACTCTTTCAGTTTGTCCAAACTAGAATCCTTATCTTGCTCCTCTTTCACATCAGAAACTAGAGAAGATTCAGAACTACTCTGAACCCAAACATTTTCTTCAGCTGAATCAACCAATCTAATACCCAATCTCGCTAATCGACGAACTTCCCAAACTAACTCTTTCTTATCATTCTCCACATGAGCAACACTGCCCATAGACAATCTACTAAGGGCATCTACCACTACATTGGATTTGCCCGAATGATACAACATACTCATATCATAATCCTTCAACAATTCTAACCACCTTCTCTGACAAAGATTCAACTCTCCCAGAGTAAACACATACTGCAAGCTTTTATGATCCGTAAACTCATCAACATGCACCACATAAAGATAGTGCCTCTAAATTTTCAAAGGAAAAACAATAATAGCTAACTCAAGGACATAGGTAGGGTAATTCTTTTTGTGAGGTTTAAGCTTTCTGGATGCATAATCTATAACTTTGCCTCTCTGCATCAAAACACAACCCAAATCAACTCTAGAAGCATCACAATACACTACGAGCCCATCTGTACCATCAGGTAGCGCTAAAACTGGAGCTGAAGTAAGTCGAGTCTTCAAATCCTAAAAACTCTTCTCACATGAATCTAATCACTGGAACTTAACTTTATTCTGAGTCAATCTAGACATAGGGGATGTAATGAATGAAAAAACCACAACAAAATACCTGTAATATCAAACAAACCCCAAGAAACTTCTAATATCTGATGGGGAAATAGGTCTAGGCCAACTTTTTACTGCTTCTGTCTTTTGGAGATCAATACTAATGCCCTCACTGGTAACAATATGACCGAGGAAAGCTACAGACCTTAGCCAAAATTCACATTTACTGAATTTGGCAAACAACTGGTGATCTCTAAGAGTTTGCAATATAATTCTAAGGTGGTCTGAATGATCATCCTCACTACAAGAGTAGACTAGAATATCATTGATAAAGACTATGACAAACATGTCCAGATACTATTTGAATACTTTGTTCATCAAGTCCATAAAGGCTGCTAGGGCATTTTTTAGCTCGAAAGACATGACTAGAAACTCGAAATGATCATAACGGTTCCTAAAAGTTGTCTTTGAAATATCACATTCTATTACTCTAAGTTGATGATAGCCGGATCTAAGGTCTATCTTTGAGAAGTAACTTGCACCTTGGAGTTGGTCAAATAGATCTTCAATTCGAGGAAAAAGATATCTATTTTTGACTATGACTTATTCAGCTAACAGTAATTAATACACATTCGCAAAGAACCATCTTTCTTTCGCACGAATAGGATAGGAACACCCCAAGGAGAAACACTAGGCCTTATGAAACCTTTATCTAAAAGATCTTTGAGCTGCTCTTTTAACTCCTTAAGTTCGACTAGATCCATACAATATGAAGTTATAGAGATAGTCTAAGTATCTGGGAGAAATTCATTACCGAATTCTATTTCCCTATCGGGAGGTACCCCTGGCAAATCTTTGGGAAAAAATTTAGGAAACTCATTGACTACTCGGACTGACTAAACTGTTGGAGTCTCAGACATAGTGTCTTTGACCTGAACTTGATAATAGATACATTCTTTGGAAATTAACTTTCTAGCTTTAAGATAGGATATGAAATAACTTTTGGGAGACACTGAATTACTTTCCCACTCAAAGACTAGCTCATCTAGAAACTGAAACTTCACCACTCGAATACGACAATCTATAGATGCATAATAGGAATGGAGCCAATCCATACTAATAATAAGATCAAATTCAACCATATCTAACTCTATTAAGTATGCCAACATGATTTTATAAAAGACAGGGATAGGACACTTTCTATAGACCTGTTTGGCAACAATTGACTCACCTACTGGGGTAGAAACAAAGTAGGGCTCACGAATATTTTCAGGGCCTATTTTAAAATTTATAGCAACTTACAAGGTCACATAAGAGAAATTAGAACCGGGGTCTAACAACACATAAACATCAAGATGAAAGATGTAAAGCATACCAGTAACAACATCTGGGGAGCTCTCCTACTTCTGACAGGATGGTAAGGCATAGAACTAATTCTGGCGCTGACCACCACCGGTACTGGATGATGTGCCCTAAGGAGGTTTTGGGATAGCTATGGGAGTTGGTGCACTAGTAGCCTGAGTCTGGGGACGAACATCTCTGTTTCCCTGCTTAGCATGCAGAAACTCTCAAATTCTATGACCCAACTTACTACAACCATAACAACCTTTCTGTCTCATCAAACACTCACCAGGATAATTCTTACCACACTTAGGGAACAGAGGATAATTGGGTCTTCCACTTATACTATTCTAAAATTTAGACATAGAAGACTTACCCAACTGCTCCTGCCTAGCTTTGGGAGTGAGAGCACTAGCTGAAGATGGTGTTGGAATAAATGAATGATTCTAAACCTGTGAATATTCCCCCCTACAGACCTTGACTGACCATACTCAAACTGCCTAGTTCTAGCCTTCTTATTGCTTCTATATCTTTCTTTAACTTTTCTACCTTAATTTGTTGAGCATGAGTCATTAATTTAGAAAACTCTATGTCTCCTATAAGCATGGTAGTCCTACACATCTTGACTACCAGTCCCAACACTCCAGTAACAAACTTACTCTTACTAGATCTAGTGTCAACTATCAACTCAGGAGCATACTTAGATAACTTATTAAACTTAAGGCAGTACTCCTTCACTGTCATTGAGCCCTGCCTCAGGTTCATGAACTCCTCAATATCTACTTCCCACAACTCATGCAAAAAGAACCTATCTAGAAAAGCATCCTAAAATACTTTCCAACTCATGGGAGTGGCATTCTCACCCCTACCTTTCTTCCATATAACCACCCAATCATAAGCAACATCTTTCAGCCTATAAAAAGCCAATTTCGTACTCTCCTCTTCAGTAATATGTATAACTTAGGTGATCTTTTTCACATCATCAAGAAACAACTATGGGTCCTCACCTACCTTTGACCCAAAGAATTTGGGTGGATTCATTCTCATAAAATCATGAAGTTTGACTATAGCTAAATCACCCTCTTGCTAATACAGAACTATAGCCTGATTATTGGCCTGAATATTTGCACTCACAGCTTAAGCTAACGTCTGAAAGTTAGCCCAAAATTCTTCATAGGATTCATTCTCGTTCAGAGGTTCAAACAGCTAGAGTGGCTGGTAATCATTTCTACAGGCGTTATCTCGATAAAGAGGCATTTTTAATAGCTGTCAGAAGAGAGCACAAATTAAAAGAAAATATAGATACCATAAGCATGATAGATTATGAAAGAAAGACATGATTTCCTAAGAACAGCCCATAGCCTCTTGCTCATAAAAGTGGTGCACTTCACAACCATGATCAAGACTCTACGCAATATGGCTTATCTGACTCCCTAGGACTTTTATAAACCTTAGGCTCTGATACTAAGTTTGTAATGCCTCAAAACTTGGTCCTAAGATATCACACGATGCTCAAGACTACGAGTAGCCTTAAGCTAACCCTGTCTACTTGCTACTAAGTCTGAATCACATAACAAGGAAAATATAGACATAAAAATCATACTAAATACTGAATTCTTCTGAAATAACTGAGAATAATCTGAATATAATCTCTAAAAACCAAGTACTATAAGTCTGAATCAAATCTAGTAGTCTAAAAAGTCTCTACTACTAATGCTAGAGAGCCCCTAGGACAAACCCCCAGCTGACTCGAACTGTCTGAAAAGAATACTAAATCATCTAAACTGATAAGCTGAACATAAACCGAATGACTAAGTTCCTAAAGTATGAGGACTCACCAACTATTAGGATGTAGATGAAGATGCTCAAAATCACTCTCGTTGCGGAAACTGAGCACCTAAACCTATATTATAAGACAATGTAACACATAGACATATATGTGGATCAGTACTTTAAGGATGTATAAAGTATATGGGGGTGAATGCATAAGTAAAACATAATATCAATCATCATCACAGTTTATAAAACAATGCATGCTAAATGTAAATAACTCAAGTAGGCTGGAATATCTAAAAAATAAAATCTGTAATCATGAATAGAAAATCATACTTTGTAAATCTAGTGAGTCATAGAATTTAGTTCTGAAAGTTATACTAATGTTCTGTCTATAAATCATATTGTCTAAGTGTAGAAAGGACTCACTTCTGTATCTGAAATTTGAAAGCTGAAATCTGTAGCTAATATCTTTCTGTAATACATAATCTAAATAAAGTAGTGAGCCTTTACACTTAGTTTTCTAAAAGCTTTTTTTTTATTCTTTTCTGTTAGGGAAAATACTTCATCTAAAGGGAATTCTTTCAAAGCTTTTCATTACTAGTGGGGAAATACTCAAAAACTATTTATTTATTTTTACTAGCAAGGAGGTTCTTCTAACCGACATAAACCATGTGAGCTAACATAGAGTCTAACGTCTTGTTCCCCTATGGGGAAAACCTTATGATGGGGAGAGATGTCATACTTTTGCCAAGGAGTATAACCTAATCTAAGTGATCACATCTGTATCTGTCATCCATATAAAAATGGGAATAATCTACTAATCTGTACCTACATTGGCTACATAGTTTCGTGGAAGTTAGGGCACTCTAATCCCACACTTCCTACTCGGTGCTAAATACTATTTCCTTTACTCTGTTTGCTCATTCGGTTTGAAATCCACTTTAAAAACTAGCATAATGGTTTATTTTGAAAACTAATAGTACAATGGCTAAGTCAAACTATAATCTAAAATTGTAAAATGGATTTCATAATCTAAGCTGAGATCGAAAGATCAAATCTTTGTCAAAAATATAAAAAAAAATCTAGTCATAGGGTGCTTATAGCACAATAAATTTTGAAATAGCAATATTCAATTAGGGCTTAATAACCCATGCATCAATGTCATGTAAAAATATCATAATATTCATGCATAATACAAACATTGATAATTCAATTCAAATTTGGAAATTTCTACAAGACGCATAAAATACGTAAGAAAACATGCAATTCAACATCAACAATACTTTAAATCTCATAGTATTTAATTGGTGATAAATGGGTATAAACCCCAAACTGAAATTCAAGTAATTTTAGTTAAAAATTAACTTCAAATCAAATTTTAGGCACAAGGATGAAAGATGTATCCTTGTTCATAAACTCCTCATACCTTGTTGATAAATTTTAATGTAAAAGCTTGATTCTTGACTCTCTAATGGTGTTCTTGAAATTTTTGAACTCGGAGCTTTGACTTATAAGATTTCTTAGAGTAGAAGTTATGAGATTTGTTCTTGATTCTTAGAGCTAGGGTTTGTTATTAGAGATGAAAAGATGAATAATGAGGCATCTTTACTATTTGGGGCTAAAATTGTGTGTTTTGAGCGGAATAAGAGTGGGGAAATTAACTCATTTACCACTTTGGACGTGGAATTTTAATTATAGAAAATTTGTACCCAGTGACACACAGACCGATGCACCACATATGGGGTCGATGCGATGGCCAACGCAATACATCAAGATTATGTCGGCTCACTGGAATTTACATTAGAGTTAGGGAAAAATATCTATCAACGCGATAGGTAATGCGGCGCATTGAGATCACGTCGACTCTCAATTTTCAACATCCCAACGAGCTTCTAACAAGGTCTGAAAAAATTGAAACTCACTCGAGAACACCCATTGACCTCTCTAATCATGAATTAACTTAAAAATCAACACTTTAGGTCATAAGGGGCGTAAATAAAATCATGGAAATGTTGAGGTCCTAAAATGAGACTAAGTGTCATTACTTAGCTAAATTTTTCTAAGTCTGGGACCTCTTTTCATGCTCTAAAGGACTGAGTTAAGCTAGGATTTTGCGGGGTCTTAAATTAGATTCACAAACTCCTTAGCTTTTGACTCCCTCAACTTCTGAGGAAAGAAGTAAACCAAAAAAGCACAAGAGAAGTCATCCCATAAAGCAGACTCGGCATCATCACCCTTAAACTGCTCCCACTCCTCATACCATTGATACATAACATCCTTTAGCTGATATGCAGTAAACTCCACACCCTTCACATATGTAGCTTGTATCACACAAAAAATCTTTTTCATCTCATCTAAGAACCCTTGAGGATCCTCCTTAACCTTAGATCTAGTAAAAGTTGGAGGATTGAGGCTCATAAATTGCCCAACTCGAGTAACCTTGGAAAAAATTACAGCAGTACCAATAGGACTCAATTGAGATAACTGAGATGTCACTAGGTGGGTCAACAGATAAATATAGTGGCAAAACTCAATAGTAGAACTGTCTCCTTGGGGTGATGGAGCATGATCATCATCAGCCTAAGAGGCCCTGGAAGGACTGGTAGGAATCGGTAAAACTCCTATGGGGTAGTATAATTAGGAGATGGACCTCTAGATTAGTTCTAAACTTCATAAGCAGGATGGTCTATGTATACATTATCCCTAAGTAGGACCAAAAAGTTTCCACGAGCATCAGATATTCTTGGAGGCATGATCTGAAAAGCAAACATATATGAATTAGAAGAGATTTCAATATCTTAGACACTACAACACGAAATAAAATAACAAGAAAGGGAAATATTCCTAAATGTCTCATAGCCTCTCTCTTATAAGTGTGGCATATTACACATCCATAAAAGAGACTCTACTCAACACGGCCTTGTGGACACCCAATGACACTAAATTAGGCTCTGATACCATCTTTGTCACGACCTGAACCAGGGCCTAGTCATAATGGGTATCTTAATTTCAACAAAAACCGAAGACCACCCCCTACACCTAGCCAACTAGGACACATTACCCCCAATAGTGGATGAATTTTGAACATATAAAAACATAGCATAAGATAAGCTCAAAAAATTTAAAATATATTTATAATCGACAATTGATAATCGACCAAAAACAACCAACCAACACCATCACCTAAGTCTACAGTAATCAACAATGCCTTCTAACAAACCAAAATCAATAAAGTGTCGGCACATGCCCCAACTCTAACAATGACAATGACAGTGATATATTAATATGAACTCTTCAATTCTAGTTTATGAAAGAAAATCGATGGAATGATCATCTTCCATACTTCACCACAAATGACTGACAAACCGATTCAATCTACCTAACATAGCACAATAAAAGTAGAAGTATCTATGGTGCCTGCATCATGTGGGGATATAGTATCCGAAAATGGTTAGTGGATTCAATACTAGCATATAACTCAAGGGTAGGGGATAAAGGAATGCCATGATCTATATTTTCAAAAGTCACTCAAGCCAATGCTCATAATAATATATAATTATATACATATAAACATGTCATATCGGGAAAGGTAACAAGGATAAACATGGAGTAAGACTTTATCCTAGACTATGTAGCTCAACTATCAAAAACAGGCACCCACAGGCTATATGGGTTTATCTTCCCCTGCTGAAAGGGGCCAAGTGCATGTTACCCGTACAAACCAGAGGTATCAAGAAAGACCAGAGAATGCCCATACCCCGTGTCAATCGAAGATACAATTATATCAATAGTGTGAGTCATACACACGATCATCAAGATGAAACCTCACGTCGGCAAATATGAGTTTCTAGTACAAGTCATTCAAGACCCACACCATTACAATTTAGCAACATAACCCCCATTAAGCTAACTTAAAACAAATTTCACGTAACTCTTTTTATTTACCAAAGAATTATATTTTAAGGAATAGTATATTTATCGTCATACCCTAAACTTGCCAGCTTATCATGATGCCATTACAATTAAATTATCCCAGGGGAATGCCTCGACTCCCTTTGTTCATTAAATTAATTTGGGAAATGCCTCAACCTCTTTTTATTTATTAAATCAAGCATGGTCATCAAGGCCTTTAAAATATATGTTTACCAATTTAATCATTCATGCAATGCAATAGTGAGTAAGTCAAACCAATTAATAATTTCACCATTCAAAGCCATTAACACAAGTGGGTTGAGGGAACATAATTATTCAAAACAAATTCCATGTTTGAGACATCAATTTAGGTAAATACCTCAAACCCATTTTAATTCCCACACCCGTGCACCCCAATGGGTTCAAAACATGAAAACAAGGTATGAACACTTGTATTAAAATCATAGGAAATCAATTCAAGATGCATTCATTCCAAAACCCTCAAACCTATATTCATAAACCATAATTAAATCACATGGGTACAATTATAAACATATTATTTTGATAAATTAATAGTTGTAAAAGAGTAACATGCCTGAAATATCAAGAGTTATAAAGAGAATTTTCCCTTGGGAGCTCTAATTAATCAACTTCTTAGAAACCCAAAGTATCTTGCTTGAGAGAATTTAGAGAGTTTGAGAGAGTCTTAATTTTGAATAGAATGCTAATGAATTACCACAAAGGGTTTTAAGTCATGGGGTCTAAGTGGGGAAGAAGGGAAACTACTAGGATGCCCTTAATTAAAGACTGAAAACTGACGCCCAGTAGCTACGAGTGACCACTCAGCTCGTAGGGTCACCCTACTACTCATATCATCCAGTCATAGGATAGACAGTGTCCTTTGGCTTACACATTGTTAACCCTACAACTTGAGACCTATAACTCATAATGAGACCCAATGACTCATAGGGTCCAGTCTTAGTTAACACAAAAATCCTATTGGGAAAACACTGGACACCCAATAACTTGGAAAACTTGACTATTAATAAGTTTTTACGACTCTCTAGGGGATAATTTTAATCATAGCAAAAACTGATGGCATCCTCTACTGGTCACCCTTTGCTTAGGTCCCATGACCCATAATAAATCCCTATGACTCGCAGGGTGAGTCGTAGTGAGGACTGTAAGCTTAATGGTCAAGAAATTTTCAAGGAACAAAAATCCAGGGTGTTACAGTTTGGGTCCTGGAACACCCAATCTCATTTAGAGCTATTGGTCAAAAAATTAAGAAAATGAAATATAGGTATGGGACCTATATTTGGTCGAAATAACCTCAGATGGAAGGGCTTGGTGGAGATTTAGAAGATTTTCCAAGTTTTATCTATCAATTGGTGCAGCTGCTATCATAAGCTAAGGGTTGTGATAATAGTACCCTTGGCAGAAGAATTGGTGTGATCGTGGAAAGAGGTGTTGCGATCACAACACCTTATGTAGTAATCAAGGAGTGCAATCACTGGGTATGAGTTGCAACTGTAACTCACATTTTCACCCACTAAATACTGTGATCGCAGGTTTGAGTCAGCGATAGTGAGGCCTGAGGACCTGGTATGGGTGTAAATACCCCTTTCTCAGCCTGTTTTTGCCATTTTATCATCTATTTCTTAAGCTCTTAAATCGTAGAAGTCAAGAGAGTTTGGGATTAAAGCTTGTAGATGATTTAGGGAGCTTGGATATCCATTATTCCATGATTTTCCTTTGAAGTCATGGTAAGATTCCTTTGATTTCTGTATATATTCTTAGAAATTAGGCCTTTGAATTCTTAAACTTTAAGGGTTGATTTGAGATCCAATTAGTTCTCCGTTCGTGCTCAACTTTTGAACACGACTTTTTTATCTTTCTAGGGACCTCGTGATGGATTCAATTTTGGATTCTGTTTACGATCTTATTCTTGACCCAAAATTTGACCGGCCAATTATATGGAAATATGGGTCTTATTTGACTCGTAGATTATAATTTTGATAGTGTAGCAGTATTTTGGGATTGTGAAGTGAAGATGGATGTTTGTGGATGATTTAAGATTTTTGTTTGCGATTTTGCTTCAAGGTAGGCTTCTGTCTACTGTTCTTCATAAGATAATGTGTTTTATATATTGTATATGAATGTGAATGTTAATAATAATTATGGGTAGAACACCATGACTTATTCTTGATTATCAAAGTTTGGGTATTAGATGGGTGAATTGACGCGTAAGGTTAAATACTTACTATACTCATATAGACCTATTACCTTATTCTTGGTTAGATATGAGATCTGTGGTATTATTATAGTTTTGTTCTAGATTTGGAATGTAGCTTAAGTGTTGGAAACGTGATTAGTATGAATATCTTTATGTGGTCTATTTAGCGACCTTGAAATCATAATTTAGGTGGAATTGACCTAATTGCATATTTCTACATGGAATTCCTATCTTAGGGCTAATTATGGTTTATGTACCATCTAGAAGTTAATTTAGATACCTTAGCCCAGTGCAGGGTAGAAATTGACTAAATACGAAACTCGAGAATTAGAAGTGGGTTCCTCTATCCCACCTTAGGGCACGACTTATGTTAGTATTTGCAGGCTTATTTATGCATGTTAGACATAATTGAGCCTATTGATCCTTTAGTATAAGGTTATTTTATGACTTGGTGAATGATGATGGTTTTCTCAGATTATGACGTATGCCTCATAGTTATAATATATGGCCTATAGATATGAGATGGCTTATAAATATGATTATTGATTTGGGTTTCGAATATGTATTCGGGCCTAAGGCCTTAATTATGTGTTGTAATTATTTTGAACACATTATTGGGCCTAAGGCCATGTTAAGATATTAACTGGACATCCAAAAAGTGTTTATCCTTGTAAAGGATGTCGTTATAGTTTATAGATATATTAATGCTTATGGTTCTATTATTTGAATACAAATAATGGCATGCATAGATTCGATACATTTACGATTATTGATGTAACAACCTAAAAATTTTGATGAAATATGTGAAATTTGTGATTTTATGTGATTTGTCTATTTTACCCCTTCCCATAGTTGCATTATGATATTTCTAGGGCTTAAGGGTGATTGGCATGATTCTCGATGTATTTTGGTACCATTTATACGATATTGTGGTTTTTTATGCCTTTGAGAGCCTTATGTTAGACTTATGTGGATATCTTTTGATCCGTATCATGGATGGCTGAACAGACTATGCCAGTAGCTCCAAAATATTAATTTTAGGTTGGGTAGACCTTTGGTTTAGGTCCCGACGTACCCAACCCAATCTCATTTTGACCTATTGGTCAGAAAGTTAGAAAATTAAAAGTATGGGTGTGGGACCCATATTTGATCAAAATGACCTCAGATGGAAAATTTGATTGTGACATTGAGTACGAAATATTGAATTTGGTATGGTCACATAGTCCATTTGCATATACAAGATTCTGAATGAATCCTGAGGGCTTGGTGGAGACTTTGAAGATTTTCCAAGTTTCAGTTGTCAACTGGTGCAGCTGCTATCGCAAGCTAAAGGCCATGATCGCGGTACCCTTGGTAGAAGAATTGGTGCCATTATGGAAAGAGGTATTATGATGGCAACACCTTATGCATTCATCAAGTAGTGCAATCATAACTTGCATGTATAGATACTAAACACTGCGATAGCAGGTCTGAGTCCATGATAGTAGGACCCGAGGACCTATTATGTGTATGAATACCCCTTTCTAAGCCTGTTTTTCATTTTCTCATCCATTTCTTGAGAGCGTAAACCCTATAAGTTGAGAGAGATTGGGATTAAAGCTTGTAGATGATTTGGAGAGCTTGGGATTAAAGCTTGTAGATGATTTGGAGAGCTTGGTTATTCGTTATTCCTTGTTTTCCCTTTGAATTCATGATAATGTTTCTTTGATTTCTTGATAAATTCTTAGAAATTAGGGACTCTAAGGAATGATTTGAGACCCGATTTGTACTCCATTTGTTCTCAACTTTTGAACACAACTTCCTTATCCTTTGAAGGACCTTGTGATGGGTTTAATTCTATTTCCATTTACGGGCCCAGTCATTCTTGACCCAAAATTTAACCCAAGTCATTATATGGAAGTATGGGACTTATCTGACTCCTAATGATGCGTAGATTATGATTTTGATAGCATAACATATTTTGGGATCATAGAGTGAAGACGAACTTTTTGTGGATGATTTAAGATTTTTTTTGTGACTTAGCTTTGAGGTAGGCTTCTGGCTACTCTTCTTCATAATATGATATATTTTATATATTGCATGTGAATGTGAATGTTAAGATTTATTATGGGTAGAACACCGTGACTTAGTCTTGATTATCAAAGTTTGGGGATTAGATGGGTGAATTGGCCCATAAGATGAAATACTTACTATAATCCTATGAATCGAATGCCTTCTTCTTGGTTAGATATGGGATCCGTGGTCTGATAATGGTTTTGTTCTAGATTTGGGATATAGATCAAGTGTTAGAAATATGATAAGTATGAACATCTTTATGTGGGCTATTTAGCGACCTTGAAATCGTAATTTAGGTGGAATTTACCTAATTGCTTATGTTTTAGGTGGAATTCCTTTCTTAGAGCTAATTATGGCTTATGTACCATCTAGAAGTCAATTTAGATACCTTAGCCTAGTCCAGGGTAAGAATTGACTAAATATGGAACTCAACAATCAGAAGTGGGTTCCTTCTGCTCATCTTAGCCCAAGACTTATCTTAGTCCTTGTGGACCTAGTTACGTATGTTAGTCATAGTTGATACTATTGAGCCTTTAGTATAATGTTACTTCGTGACTTGGTAAATGATGATGATTTTCTCGAATTATGACTTATGCCTTATAGTTATGATATATGGCCTATAGATAGAGATGACTTACGAATATGATTATTGATATGGATTACGGATATGTATATGGGCCTAAGGCCATAATTTTGATGTTTTAATTATTTTGAACATATTATTGGACCTAAGGACGTGTTATGATATAGTTTGGACGCAGAGGATGTGGTTGTAGTTTATAGATTATTGATTCTTATAGTTCTATTATTTGAATAGTGGTGATGGCATGCATATATTTGATACATTCATGTTTATTAAATTGGTAAATAATACGATTCCAACTAGAATTCAATTTTATTATTGTTTTCCTGAATAAGGGGTAAAGACAACTTTTCACCTTAAATTGAATTTTTTCATAACAATAATTGCACCATTTTAATGAAGAACTTATGTGTAAAGAGATAGAAATGATGTTTTAAAGATTTGACCAAGGTAGATTCTGGTTTATGATTCTAATACTACTATTTACTCTGGCCATGAGAGATACTAACCCTTTCAATACATTCATAATGATTTAGTTTTGAAGTTTACCCCAGGCAATGGATTTACGAATTTACACTCTTTTTATCCACAACTTAAGTTCGTGCACCTATTATATATCTAGATATGTATCTCTCTGGTATGGGATGGATGGGGAGGTTGGTATTGATGGTGTGAATTCTAGGTAAAAAAACTTATAATAGATTATAGTATTGATGTTATATTTATATATGTGTTGATGATATATATTTATACCCGAAAACGCCAGAGGATGATTATGATATTGATTATATATACCCTATTTATTCTGAAGGATAATTATGATGTTGATTATATATACCTGGTTTAATTCCAGAAGATGATTATGAAGATGATTGTTATAACGGTGATGGTTATGGTGATGATGATTATGATATTAATTATACTTATTAGTGTTACACATTATGATACTCGAATTGGTTATGATATTGTAGATTCTATTGCATTTATCTTGCATACGCATTGCCTGTAACTTGTAAACGCCTATATATCAGCCTTATAGAGGGTTGTATAGGTATGGGTGATGACTATGGCTTATTGTGTATTGTGTGTTGATTGAACCTTCTAAGCCTGGGGCGATAGGGGTTCATGAAAGGCTCGGTTAGGTATCGATTGTTCGAGCCAGCCGATTACTCACGTTGTCATTGCTATTGACATTATTATTATTGTTATGATTATGTTATGGCTAATTTGTGGCAGCTTAGTTAATGATCCGGTATTAAGATTTGAGGTATGATTCTAGCTCTTTTACCTAATGATTATATTATTATGTATGATTATCTCTCAATTAGACATATAGATTAGAAACCCTAATGTATTCTAGCACTAGTTCCTGCTATGATTATGGTATTATCATATATCCTTTCCTTTCTTCATTTATTCAGATTGTACATTCATTACTTGGCCTTGTATACTGTTATATATCCTTCTTTTGCCCTTTATTCATATATTGGCTGGTATATACGATATAGCATTGAGATTGTTAATTATGGATGGAATAAAATAGTTCATTCTTACTACTTTCTTAGACTTATTATGTTAAATTTTGGGATATAAGTAGGATAGTTTGCCCTTACTATCTCACGACATTTATTGTGTGGTTGTTGGACATTTGGGTTTAGACTCTATTTCTATTTATAGGTTGTATATATCTGCATTATCTTTGGAGCTCAGTTGACAGTTGCATATTGAGACCATGTGTTTGATACTCATACTACACTTTAACAACCTGCAGATAATAATACGGGTTATCGTCGGTGTTGTGTGCATCATAAAGAGAAGCCATAGTTCAGAGACATAGAGTGAGCTCCTGACATTTGAAGTATTACTTTTCTCCCTCTTATGTGCTTGTTGTGCTAGATTTATGTTAGCATATTTAAGGGTTTTAGCTTGAAATAATTCTAAGTTCTTAAGTAACTATTGCTGTTTATTATTGTATTTTATGTGATTTTAAAGGGAAAGTCAAGATGCATGAAAGCCTATGAAAACTGTCAAAAAGGATATTTTTGGTGAAGCAGATTAAGCAAGGTTTTGAAGATTTCAGTTGATGACTTTGGTGATAAGTCAACTTGTTGATAAATGATCAGTGGAAGTCATCACCTGTAAATAGAACATAGATACTGAGGAAGACAAGTAGACGACTTGGGTGATAAGTCATAAACCTGTTGATAGGTTATCACTGGAAGTCGTCACCTGAAGATAGAAAGAGAATGTTGAATACTCAAACTGTTGACTTAGTTGACAGGCGATCTACAAGTTGATAAGCCATCAACTTTGTCATCATCATGGTGCGAAAATGATAGATTTTGAATTTCAAATTCTGAAGGCTAAGGATATATATAGAAACTTTTAGGGTTTCATTGAGCACCGGGAACTTATTCCAAAGAAGATTTTACATCTTTTGGGGTCTTAAGTTTTGAATTGAGTTTTCAATTTTTGTTTTAGTTTGGGAAAATTTCTGGTGAAACTTGGAAGAGAACAACCTTTGATTACATCTTTTGTAAGTTTAATTGCTTTGAATTATGGATTCAATTATTGTTATCTCTTTCTATTTCATGAGGAACTAAAACCCACAAATAAAGTTATGGGATCTATGATTTTCCCTATATTGATTTAATAGTTGGATAAGATTCGAATGACTGTGGGATTTATCTTGATAATTTTGTTGTATTACATGTTTTCTATTGGTTGCAAACAATAGAACCTGCTTCGTGTTGCTTTGCTCGAACTAAGAACTCAACTAAAAGTAGTGAATTATCAACGAGGATTTGGAAAGGTTAATTTTCCATCTAATGATTAATGTTGTAACAAGATTAATCAACTCGAGATAAATCAGTGTGAATAGAAGGTTTTTCTAAGTTTGAAAGAATTAAGGAACTTAACATCTAAGTAGGTTGAAAGACACCTAGATTAATTATTGATATTAATAATCTGGTATTTCCTATAAGTCACGAGAATCAAATATCAAAACTATTATTCAATCAAGTTATTAATCATAATGATCACAACTCTAGTTCTATTACATCATTGATTTGAAATATAGCAATCTTAACTTTGAGTTTCTAAAACAAGTTGAAACGTTAACAATAGATTGGTTGATAAAAAAAACCCAATTAAAGGAGACCATTAACTATTAGTCTGTTTAATCACAAATAAACTTAATTAACACCATATTCCCTGTGGGATTCAACCCCAACCTAGTTGGGTTATATATTTGACGACGACCGCTTACTCTCTCATAAGAAAGGTGTTATTTGGGCGTATCAAATTTTGGTGTTGTTACCAAGGAATATGGTTGTCAATTAAGTATATTTATGTTAATTGACTCTTGGTTAAGTTTCCTGGTTTTACTTTTATTTGTTGTTTTTGATATTTGCAGGCTATCTTTGTTGCGTATGCCACAAACTAGAAGGTCAGGAAGACCATTATTACCTTTCGACCCAGAACCTCTACTAATTGGGAGAATTGCTGACCAACAAGAAGCTGAAGATTAGCCATTTTAGCTAACGAATAACTCAATCAGCAAAATATTAGTAACCCAGGTCGGGTAGCTAATGAAGAGGATGATGACCTGGGGTATGATAACTTGGTTTATCCTATTAATAGGAGACGTGTAGAGAATATAGATGCACCAGTGAATCAAAATCAACCATTTAGAGGGAGAGGAAACTGCTAGGCTGCTGTGCATTCTGACCTGGATAATGATGATGATGCTGATTTGGATGAAGTTGGTACAACAGGAGCAATTATCCCACCACCATTAGCACCAGGAGTAAAGTTCAACGTTATAAGCACTATGATACAGTTGATAAACCTCAAGAGGCTATTTGATGGACTTCCAGGTGATGATCCGAATATGTATCTGGTAAACTTTATCAATATCTGCAAATCCTTTGATAATCCTGGATGGGGTAGAATGCAATCCATCTATGGTTATTCCCATTGTCTCTGTCTGGGGAGGCAACCCTATGGTTAAATGATCTAACACCCAATTCTATAACAAAATGGAGGGAACTGAAAGGAGCTTTCCCAGAAAGGTTCTTTCCACCTTCCAGGATGTTATAGTTGAGGGATGAGATTAGTAATTTTAGGTAGCTATCAAATAAAGATCTTCATGAGACATGGGTGAGATTTAAGAAGAAGTTGACGCAATGCTCTAATCACAAGATGACTGATGAGCATTTGATGAAAATATTTTATAGGGCTTTGAACTCAATTACAAAGCTAACTATGGACAATGCTTCAGGAAAAGCATTTATAGACCTTATGTTCATTAAGGCTACGGAGATGTTAGAGAGAATAACTAAGACAAGTAGATCTTGGCATACTAGGGATTCTATGGTGGCAAGTAATACTAGGTTTAATGGGATATAATCTGAATAGTGTAGGAGAGAAGAGGAGCGTGATTAGGATGTAGCTCATATGAAAACCCAGATGGATCTGCTCACAAAATATTTTCTATCAGGAAAGGCAGAAAAGGTAAAAGTTGTAGGGTCACACAGTAAGGAAGTTGAATCAAACACTGAGGAAGAGGCTAAATACTTATATAACCAGGGGGTTTCTGGGCCGGTGACTAAGGAAACCAAAATTGGAACTATCAAGGAGATTGGAAGAATAAAAATGATAGAAGTGGATTGTATGGACCACCTGGGAGCCATGATAATGCTGTGAACAATTCTGAGAAAATGTCTATGGAGGATATGATGCAAAAGTGTTGAAAAGAGTAGAGTAAACAAATGCTAGAGTTAGGGAAATGAAGAGTAACTTGTCGACCATGAGTCAGTTAGTTGACTTGCACTCCACATCTATTAAATAATCAGAGCAGCAGATAACGCAATTATTAGCAGTATTCAACCAAAGAAAAAGTGGGACTCTACCAAGTGATACAGTTTAGAATTTGAGGATTAACGGGTTGTGTATGGCTATTACCACTAGGAGTGGTATGATGTAATCTAGTCCAGGCCTGGGAGCATCTTCTTATATTGACGAGTTTGAAGTAAATGAGGAGATAATTAGTGAATCCCTAGTGCTGCCTGAGTAGTTGGGAGGTTTAGAAAAGAAGGGTACAGAATTGGAACAACTGTCTAAGCTGAAATAGGTTAGTGGTGTGGAGCAAGGCATAGAAAAGAAGGTAGAAGTTGCTCCAGCTAAAATCCCAAAGCCACTACCTCTATTTCCATAAAGATTAAAGAAGAAATCAGATGAGGGTAAGTTTAGCAAATTCATGGATATACTGAAGCAGTTGACAGTGAATGTGCCTTTAGTTGAGGCATTAGAGCAAATATCGGGATATGCTAAATTTATGAAAGACCTTTCCATAAAGAAAATGGCAGTTAGCTATAAGCCCGTGGACAATCTTCATCATTGTAGTGCCATTGTTACTAGTTCCTTAGTGCAAAAAACAGCTAACCCCAGGAGCATTAACTATCCCATATATAATTGGAGCATTTAGCTTTGGTAAGGCTCTTTGCTATCTTTGGAGCAAGCATCAACCTTACTCCATTGAAGGTTTTCAAGAAGTTAGGTTTAGGAACTCCTAAACTATCTACCATGTGACTAATGATGGTTGATCGATCGGTGAAGAGACTCGAAGGGATTCTACATGATGTACTCGTAAAGGTGGCCAATTTTATATTTCCTGAAGACTTTGTAATTCTTGGTTGTGAAGTAGACTTTGAGGTACCTATAATTTTGGGCAAGCCGTTCTTAGAAACTAGGAGAGTTTTAGTTGACATAGAGATGAATGAGATGAAATTTAGGCTTAATGATAAAGAAGTTAGCTTTGATGTATGTCAATCCATGAAGCAACCAAGGGAAATGAGTGTAGTCTCAGTTATTGATGTTGACTGTAAAGATGAATTAGTTGATCAAAAAGGCAAAGGAAAGAGAAAAAGAAGTAAGAGTGACGAGTAGAAGAGCATTGAACGGAAAAAGAAAAAGGAGGAGAAAAAATAGGAAAAAAAAGTACTAAGAGCTAAAGCTGTGAGAGCCTCAGCTAGCAGACCTCCGGATCCTGTTGGGGAGTTCTTTACTCCACCAACCAAGGCTATGGATACATCAGTGGAACCTAATGCCACTGTTGATATTCTTCCCACTGATGATGCAGCATCACAATCAGTGATTTATGATACAAGCGTTTAATGCATTGTAGGTATGTTATCACCCTTGTTTTTGTAGTTTAATAAGTTTGCATTGAGGACAATGCATGCTTTTGTTTGTGGGGGTGGGGGTACTTGCAACCTCAAGGGTGCATTATCTATGTTCTATGCCCTTGAGCGCTATCTAGGAGCCGACATGTTTAGGATTTATTATTTGTTTTTAGTTGTGTGTTATGTATGCATGAGAAGTAGATATGACTGAGTAGCATTATATAAGTCTGTAAGTTTGAAAATTGTGATTTGAAAATTGTGAGCCCATCAAAATTTTTGTTTATTAGATTGATTGCTAGGTACATGGGAAACCATTTTTGTCTACGAAAGTACACAAATATGGCATTCCCTGCTTAAGAATTGGTTTTGATTGAGTAACTGGTGATGGCAGTACAATTCCATTCCATGAGAGAGTGAGGTTTTTCTATGAATATTTTTTTATTGTGTGCATGCATCTAGAACTTGCCCAAATCATTCTATTAGGATTGCTAGTAGTCATCTGAGAAATGATCACGGGCTGTTTTTTATAAGAAAGCCTCTAAGCCAAAATAAACAACCCATAAGCATATAGTAAATCCCTTTTTGAGCTATTTGAATGTTTTCGTTATTGCAACAAATTGAATATCTTTCACTTATTTCATAATTAAGCCTTTGTTTTAGCCTAATTCTCTTTTTGGACATTTTTCACATAAACTTAGGCAAATCATCTAAGTTAAGGGTGGCTACAGGAGAGGGGATAATAATTGGAAGGTGCGAAAGGTGTTGTGAAAATAATAGTAAATAAATAGTGTTGAGTGGGGATACTAAGAAGGATATAAAAGTTGATTGGGAGAATAATGCAAATGAATTAGTGGTGGTAGCCAAGTGGTGTAAATGAACAAAGAGAGGCTAAGTCACTAATCCTAAAGCGACCTTCCCAGCACTTAAGCCTTTTCTTTAAGCTAAAAAAGTCCTGCAGTGATGTTAGTTTGACTACTAGATGAACCAAATAGAATGTTGAGGTCAAGTTTATGGCATTATAGGTGCACAATTTGAAACTTCGTTATGAGAGTGAGAGATTTGATGATTCAGTTCCTAAAAGTATTAGGTGATATTTGGAATAAGGAACTTATTTCTTTTATGTGAAGGCATGAGAATGGTACTTCTTGTTGCTAAATGATTGATTAATACCCTGAGTTTAAGTAGTGTTTTATCTGTCTGAACTTTGAAGATATGTATAGAATCTTGATGTTGCTTAGCAGAAAAAGATCACATGTTTCTTAATGGGTTTGAAATGAAGAAAACAAGTGCTACTCTTGCATTGATGTTTTGATTGTGTGCATAACACTGTGTTAGATAGTTGCTTGAGGACAAGCAGGTGTTTTAAGTTGAGGGTGTTGATGTGCTAGCTTTATTTTAGCACATTTAAGGCTTCTAGCTTGAAATAATTGTAAGTTCTATTGTTGTTTTTGATTGTATTTCATATGATTTTGCAGGGAAAGTCAAGATGCATGAAAACCATGTCATATGTTCTTTAGTGGAAGATTGACCTTGGATATTTAAATGCATGACAAATGGAGAACACCAATTTAAGGATTCAACCACAAAAGTACCATAGGAAGATTAAGAAAATGGACTTCACTCTTGTAGATTCATATTTGAACTCTAATATGCAGGCTACAGGGAAATTGCAGGTGATGCTAATAACTTCCTCAATAATGACATACCAGAGCCAGGTTCCATTTCCATGTCAAATGTGTAGAAGTTTTCTTAGAATTAACAAATAAGCCCCACAACATATAATATAAGCTAAATATAGAAAAACTACACAACTCTTTTATGTGATAATCAGAAACCTATTTTACATGACATTTCATATTCTAAAGAAAAAACATTTTATTTGTCAAATTAGAAACTATGTTATAGTTTTTCTAGGGAAATAAAGCATATACTCAAACTTGCTAAATTAAGACACTCATATTTTCCCTGTTGCAAATTGTAGCACATTCAGCAGATCAAGTTAACTATCGGAATGTCACCTGAATAAATTCCACTAATTATCCTTCCTTCATGATATCTTATTAAGAAAACCTCATTTGAACATATTAAATTGCATCATACACTCATCACTTCAATAAAAAATTTTATTTTATTTATAATTGTGGTTTTTGAGCCAGCTTTTTTGTGCCTCGACTAATTCCACGAGATACTTGTCACCTCCCACCACCACTAGGTTTCGGATAACTCTGTTCATCAAGGCACTAATAGACCAAAATCATCTAGTGTTTTTGTCCTCTTCTAGAATTCTCCACCCACTTCATTGACCGCTAGGTCACACCCTTGGGTGCATCACTTTAATAAACTATCATAGGAATAACAATTTAAAACATCACTAAACCATTACAATTCATAATAGAAAAGATAGAAAATTGAACTAGTTTTAATCACCTATCATCTAATACTGGAGCTTCCTCTCGATTATCATAACAAAAGAAATTGGACAAATAAGTTCCTAATGCCATCCATTAAAGTTACTACTTCTATATTCTGAGCTAGCGTATTATACCCCTAACCTTATATAACTAAAGATTCAAAAACAAATTCAAAAGCAATAAGTGAAAAAGCAAGGAGGTATATACAAACTTAGAGGTTCCAGGAATTTCGATACTAAGAGAAGCATAAGATCGATTAGGATTAATCAACGATGTCATTTTCAATTTGCACCAGTTAGGGCCTACTCCAATCAAAATCCAACAAATTCTTAATGTTCATCTGGTTAGTAAGTATCTCTTCCTCTCCAAAAAATTTAAGAAGCAACTTACCTTAAAAACACAGTCATAAGGGTACAAATCCATCAAAGTAGGATCCAGTTGGTCCTTCCATCTTGTCATGCTAGTTGAGTTTGGTGACTTCCTCAGAGCTGCAGCATCTGCAATTATGTACCATTAATCTTTGCAAAGAATTAGTTTATAGTGTACATATATGTATGCTATTATGAGAACATATTTAGACCTATACATAGACATAGTACAAAAGTGTAGCTATGTACATAACAACAGGCAATGGAATTTCTAATTCTTTTTTTAGAATAATGCATTTAGGAAGTTGATGAACTAATTCTAAACCTGATAATAGTAGACTTCCAAATTTGATGAAGATGCCAGATAGGTGATATCGAATCATATGTAGATCATGTCTGATGAATGTGAAAACATATTTTCAGAGCTTTCATGAATTTATCTTACTCAATTTATATGATAAAATCAATGTTTTCATCTTTTTTTTAAATCACACAACAAAGTAGAAGTGGCAACACGGTAAATAGAATCCATAAGAAATTATGCCTTCAAAATAGTTTAAGAGTAATAAGACTTACAATGGACACTAAGGAACGCCTTTCTGTAGTTTTCATCATATTATATTCAGTACGATTGACGGCCTCTTTTTCTTTCAGCACCTCAAAAAGAATAACAACAAATACATACAAATCAGCCATTTTAGTTGCCAAGTAATCCCACAAGTACATGCAACAGCAAGAGAAATAAATAAAATCAGAGAGAAGTTTCAATTTATCCTATTGCTTATTATTGGTTATGTTGCTTACTCCGAAGCTACATAACCATAGGTTCCAATAACTCATGTTGCAGAGGCTTCTTCATCATTAGTTATACCCATAAGTTTGACAAACCAAAATTTGAAATCCATCGCAAATCAAACACAATGAGAATTTGGGTTCAAAAAATGACAACCAGCAAGGAGAAAACTGGGTACCAAAATAGCTACAACCTTCGCTCTAAAAGAAACATCAAGTAGGATATTACATGGGGGGAGGGGGATTGTAACGCTTGGAATATTTCCAGTGATACAAGTAAATAAGTAATCAAATGGTCCCTATAAGTACTATCATCCCATAATATTTCTCGACACTTTAGTGTTTGTCAGAATGGACCATAAAATCCTTAATCCGGGGAAGGAAAAAAAATTCTAATATGGTTTTAATTTATAGCCATCAACAGTAGTCTCATTTTCAACAGGGAGAGCTAACCAAATTCTACCAAGTTCAGGTATTGCAATTACCTGACAAACTAAACGAGACCTAAAGATGATGAATGTAAAAGAAATGAGAAGTTGCATAAATCATGAAAATGTTGAACAGTACAAAGCAAGATATATATGTAGGTCATACCAAAATCAAGATCCAACATATCATATTCGACATCTATTGGATCTTCTAGCTTGTTGTAGTACACCACATCCTGTCGAACAACAAAAATATAGATAAGAAATACAACATATTTATCGTATCAGAATAACCAAACAAAGATATACAATAACTGCCAGCTAAGAGGGAAAATAAAGCCAATAAAATTATCTTGATAACAATTACTTACGATAACAATCACATGACATGTGGAACAGACAAGCAAAACTTCACATGATCCTGCATCACAAGCCATACTATTCAGTAAAGCTAACAATTAAAACACCCTGAGTTTGATCCTTAGAAATTTCCTAAGTTCTGAACCCTTTGGACATCATACGACTTAGGCTTAGTAGTTGTATGATGTGGGTACAACCTAAGGGGTCCAAGTCGTATGTTAAGCAATATGTTCTTGATTATATATTGTCCTAGGTACGACTAGACTCCATACAAGTTGTATAGAGATATTACGAGTGGTATAGTCCAATTCGTACATTATCTAGTGTCTAACCCCTTAGATTCTATCTTGGATATGGTTTGAGGGTACTAGTCTTATGGTATGGGTATAATTTGGGCAAGGAGAGTAGTACAGTGGACAGTGTGTGATGTCCAACATTCTGTATAGGGTACGAGTGGTAGGTACCACTCGTATGGTGTGTGTACGAGTTGGGGGGAGTCGTATACTCCTACGGTGATTTTTATAATTTAAGTTGAGCTATTTTGGACATCTCCCCTCTTAACCTATTTTGACCCTATAACTTAAAACACTTTTGGGACTTTAATTACACTATTATTCTCAATCAAAAACACTTAAACACTCTCAAATCTCTCTCAAGGCTCTTGGCTCAACTTCAAGGTGGTCAATTGAGGCTCTAAGGGGTGGTTTCTCTCTGTACTCTTTGGTATCTAAGGCATGTTACTCCTATCTCATTGTTAGTTCAACTAAATTCATATTTTTATGAATGGTTTTCATGATTTAATTATGGGTATTGTTTGATTTTGAATTATATGTTGGGGGTTTTGGTTGTTCTTAGTTGGATAATGTTTTTCCATGTTTTTCTTATGGTTTTCATGTTATAATTGTGGAATTGAACATGTGGTTTCATGGGAATGGTCAATTGGTACTTGGTTTTGGTTTTGGAAACTATATGCCCTCAACATGGTTGTTAAAATGCTAATGAGAATAATTTTGTCACATGGTTTGACTTTTATTGAAACTATTGCATTGTACTATTTGGTAATGGAATCCAAATTGGTTCAAATGGTTTTAAATGAATTGGAAAGGCCTTGGTGGCCATGGTTTTAGTTTAATTAATAATCATGTGGGGTACATGGGAATCCCCTAAGTGTTGGCTAATGATATTGCTTGCAAGCTATAGTCAATACGACAATACCACTTCATAAAGCCTTGGTTAATAACTTTATGATTTTAATTAGGCAATAATGGCGGGTTGTGAAAGCTTACCATGAAGGTGTGAATCTGATGAACGGACACTAGAAACTCATGTTTGTCAATAGGGGGGATGGTTATGGTGACTTTATACTTGTGGGGTACACGGTAATCCCATAAGTTTACACTTGTATATATTTATCATAGAGGGAAAAGGGTATATGAGAATCCCCGGCTCCTGTGATATCTTCGATTTATGAGCTACATGTACTGGGGCCCGTTCAGAGAGTAACACTGGACCCATATAGCCCGTGGGTGGATTATTATGGTAAGCTATACAAACCCAGGTTAAAGGATTTAAATGCATGCTACACCCGATTTTCATTCCCGGCATGGATTGTATATTTGTATATAAATATATGGATGTGATTGCATATGGTTATTTACTTAGTTTTAAATATTGACATTATTTTATCCTTACATGCTAGAGTTCACCCACTAACCCGTCTTCAGGCGTTGTATTTCCACGTGATGCAGGAACCGGATATACTACTACTTCTGCTCAGTAACTTAGATTCGGGGATAGCTTTGTGTTGGATTGAAATGGTGAGATTTCATACTTCGTAAGGCTCTATTTTATGTCTGGACTTCTCTATATACATTGGTTATTTCTTAGACTTTGGATTTTGGCTATGGTCGGGGGCATGTCCCGACCAAATATTATTTTGATTTCAGACAGAGGCTTTGTGAGACTACATTAGGTTGTCATGGGTTGTGTCGATATTAGTGTCAGCCTTGGCATTGGTATTGGTATTTTGGCTGACACCATTTGATTGTATTTAATTTATGATTGTTCCATTTTGTTATATTATATATATACATATATATTCAAAATCTACCTGATATAGGGTGTAGGGTGGTTATAGTTGGGTATTGGGGGTTTTCTCCAGTCCCTATTGGGCTTGAGGAAACCCGATATGACTATGCCCTAGTTCGGGTCATGTTAGATTATCATCAAAGTCATAGGTTCATGGTCAATTGGGAGTCTATAAATTCATGTCGAGTAGAGTCTCTTTTAAGGGTATGTAGCACTCCACACTCATAAGGAAGAGGCTACAAGGCATTTAGAAATGTTTCTCTTTCTTGTGTTTGGTTATCATGCTGTAAAGTTTAAGACCTGAAATATTTTCTAATTCCCATTTATCCATTTTTCATATCATACCTCAATGATCTGAAGATCACAGAAACTCCTCTATCCCAATAGGGGACAATGTTGATGGGACACGCTCTACTCATAGGATCCATACTCAATCTATGGGTCTAGTCTTGGATTATTCTGGAGTTCCACCGATTACCTATAGTCCATCTTAGACTCCTCGAGCTGAAATGGCAAACGTTGAGTTTTATTAGTTTATTCAAATGTTGGCACAGTTGGTAGCTACTCAGTCTAAGCGTGTTATTATTATTACTCCATCTTCTGAGGCCATAGGGTTTGGTCAGTTCATGAGGATGGACCCTTTGACCTTTATGGGTGTTAAGGTAAAGGAGGATCCTCAAGATTTCTTGGATGAAATGGAAAAGATATTCTGAGTTGTGCATGCCACAAATATGAAGAGAGTGGAGTTTGTCACCTACCAACTAAAATATGTGGCGTACTAATGGTATGAGGGATAGGAATAGTCGAGGGGTGATGATGCCGAGTCATCTCTGTAGGAAGATTTCTCTAATGC
The DNA here is from genome assembly GCF_002878395.1 of Capsicum annuum. Classification (NCBI taxonomy): domain Eukaryota; kingdom Viridiplantae; phylum Streptophyta; class Magnoliopsida; order Solanales; family Solanaceae; genus Capsicum; species Capsicum annuum. The sequence goes on along the minus strand of NC_061122.1, from coordinate 143,659,437 downwards.
TTTTTTGGACCGCTTCTTTCCTCAAGATTTGAGAGAACTGAAAGCAGGAGAGTTTTTTAATCTGAAGTAAGGTAAGATATCAGTCAAGGAGTATACCTTAAAGTTTCACCAGTTATCACGGTATGCTCTGGATTTAGTTTCTAGTATGAGGGCATGAATGAGAAAGTTTGCTTCAAGATTATCTTGTGAGTTAATTATTGAGAGTAAGCTTGTCTTGTTAATCAAGGACATGGATATCTCTAGGTTGTAAGTATACATACAGCAGGTAGAGGAAGAGAAGAAGAAGCAGGATGAGTTGGGAGAGAGACAGGGAAAGAAGTTTAGATTCTTTGAGCAGGGTAGTGTCCAGTAGAAGAGTGGCAGGGATGGTGGTAAGTGGCCCAAGATGAAGTAGGGAAATTCTGGTTCTTAATTGATGGCTAGAGGTCCCTACCCAAAGTCATTGGGTGACAAGCGTTTCCTTGGTGGTGATAACTTTAGGGCATAGGGTTCCCAATCTCAGGCTAGTGGAGCTTAGTCAGCTCTATCATATCCTCCTTATAGATTTTGTGGTCATTTGCATCGAGGTTTCAGTGATGAGGCAAGGAAAAGGTACTTCAACTGTGGTCATCCAGTCCATATGCTTAGAAATTGTCTCGTTGGTAAGGTTTTGTAATAACCTATACTTTTGTTAGTTCTGTTTAGCTCAGAGTGCATGCATAAGAGGCTTAGAACTTGAAAATTTCACCAAGTGTTGGGGACTTAGTCTTTTTTTTAGCCTCTTAACTTCAAGGATTTTTAAACTGGCCTTTCCAACCTGGAGACGTAAGTTTTTGAGTTAATACATGTTCAGGGGTGTTATGATCATGTCATAGGAAAGTTTTGAATTTTTTGAATGAGGATTGCATCATGTTTGGATTTTGATTCCAGAACCTCACCGTGATAGTGGCACATCGTGGTGGTTAAAGCGATGAGGCCTTCATCGCATTGCGGTGAAGATGTTTTCATCCAGTTCTTGATTCATAATTGAATACATGTGTCATTATCTTTATCCTAGTATGTGAAGTGCTTATGAGGTGAGGAATGTTCATAGAAATCACTTAGAACAAAGTTGAGATAAGAGCTTTTGATTCGTCCAAAGTTTGGTATTTGATTCTACAAGGGTCAACTTTGAACGTATATAACTTTTATATACATGGAATTTTTCAACTCAAGACCTACCAAATTGTATATAATTGAATTATCTTTCCAACGATACCAATTTTGCCTTAATTCGATACTCGAGCGAAAAGTTATGATCATTTTTGTCAGAAACAGTAAGCCATCACGATAAGAGCACGTCGCAATGAGCCATCAATCCACATTCCAGTAACAAATTTTTTGTTTAAATTATTGAGGGGCAATTGGGTCTTTTCCTACCTCAACCCAATTCATAAATCCATGACTTAAAGCTTCAGTTAGGGAATTATTTGCCCATATTCTCCAATCTCCTCTCAAAGAAACCCTAACCCTCTCCCGAGTTCATAAAATTCAATTATATTCCCCAAGTTAAGAAGTTTAAGGTATGTGGGAGCTCATCCATGGGTCCCCTTTCACCCATGGAGCCCAAAATCCTTTTCTTTCAATTAAAGAATAAATCTTCTATGATTATGGTATTTTGTATATTCCAGAAAGATTGAATTTTATGTTTTCTTGGTAAGTTAAATGCTATTTCATCCCATGTATGTTTCAATGAAAGATTTAATTTCCTCATAGTGTGAATTTGGATTTCCCAAGTCTTATTTCAAGTGAATTCCATGTTAAGCCTCCAATTTGTGATTTTAGTCATGTAATCATGCTATTTTCTCATGTTTAAAGAATTCCCATGTCCAAGCTTATGATTTTGACATGTTTGGTGGATTGTTCATGTTTTGGGTCTTTGAACCATGATTCCTATACTACAGTTATAAGTGTTGATATCGTGCCTTATAGTTATTCAGTGCTGGTGGGTTATGAATACTCATACCTATGTTATTTACATAAATTCAACTTTTCAAGTATTCGGACAGTTAATCCATGAATCTTATCAATATACTCAGATATTCAAACTCATAACGAGCATTATCAATCAATATAAATCCCAAATTTATGATTTCAGTATTGCAATTATGCTATTCCCATATGTTTCACTCACCTCCATGCTTAAGTATATGAATTTCAAGTGTTTGATGAAATGTCTAAATAATTGAATTTTGAAACATGATTCCCTATTATGGTTTTATAGCTTTCATGTGTTCCTATTGTTATTCTATTGAGTCCTGAAGGGTTATGAACACTCGTTACGCAGTTGTTTACATAGTTTTCAAAATCTTTAGAATGGTTTTCGATAAACCATAAGTCTTGTCATTCAGTTAGTATCATGTTCAGTTGTTGGCTCAGTTAAGCCAGTAATCAGTGTCAGTTAAGTTAGGAGTAGGATTTAGCACCAAGTGAATGCAGAATGGCGTCTTCCCCGTTAGTTAGGCAGAGTCGCCAGTAGCAGTCCCTGCATTCTAGAACTATATATCCAGCGTGGGATGAGGAGTCACCTGTCAATTTAGGCTTGACTACCTCTCAGGGGTCACCCATCAGATTAGGCTTGACTCCGTCCAGGGATCACCCACCAGTTTAGGCTTGATACCCTAGTTCTTCAGTAGCTTAGTGGATCTACACAACCATTGTTAGTACCCATGGCACGGTACTGATACCCTTCCAACTAGGTCACAGGTTGGACCACCAATCAGCTTAGAATGGGTCATGTTAGTTAGATGATACCCCTCACAATCTCAGTTTAGTATTCAATACAGAATTTAGTTCAAGCTTCCATTGACCATAGCATACAGTTTATCAGTTATTCAGTTATCATATTTTAGAATTTTAGTTTATAGATTATTCTATTTAGATCCTTAAGTTATATAGATTTCCACCACATAGTTTCAAACCCAATATTCATACAGTACCGATGTTTTACCGTCTTTCAGCTTCAGTTCTACTTATATTATAAAAGTAAAGTTTTAAGAAACTAAGTGTACTGATACACCAGCTAGGGGTGGGCATTCGATATTCGGTTTGGTATTTTCAAAGTTTGGGTTTGATACTTTGACAATCGATATTTGAACATAGATACCACATACCATACTTATAAACACCGGTTCGGTAGTTCGGTAGTTCGGTAATCGATAAATTAAACTTCGGTAGTTTGGAGATGCGCAAATGTACGTTTAAACTTCAAAGAGTATATTTAATAGAAACCCTATTTAGTATTCTTTTTTTTGCTTTTTATGAATATATTACCAAGGTCTAAGAGATTCTTTGGGATGACTAGTACTATTGTCTATTGGGTTGAGTTAGATTTATATATATATATATATATATATATATGTAATATTCGGTAAATACTGAATACAAATGGTATTAATATCTTGTACTAAACCTAATCCCGAATAACAAAATATTGAAATTTTACTCCCAAATACCATACCAAACACCGAATTACCGAATATTAATTACCAAATTTTTCAGTTCCGTAATTCAGTTTTTGGTATTTTATGCCCAGCCCTAACACCAACTTATCAGATTACATTTGTTACTCATGTTTTTAAGATATTTCAGCTTTCAGTCTATTTCAGTCTCTTGGTGAGTCTACTTACACTTAGCATGCATGCTTTAAGATTTCATATAAAATTAGTTTTACTTATTGCATTCACCCCTGCTTACTCAATATATTCCAGAAGTACTGATCCATATATACGTCTATGTGGATACATTTTTTCATAATGTAGGTACCAGTTATAGTCCACACATCATGATCAGACAGTTGCAGCTTCCAGCTAGCAGGTGATAAGTTCTCCTATTTCGAGGACTCCAGTCAGATGTTGTTCGTGTACTTTTTCTTTTTATTATTCATATGTATTGATTAGTGGTAGTTGGAGGCATGTACTAGCTATCTATAGTCAGTATAGTAGAGGCTTCATAGATGTCAGTCAGAGTCAATCATGTAATTTTAGTTCTCTCCTCAGTTTTTATCAGATTATAAATTATATTAGTAATATAATTTCTCTCAAATTTTGTCATGATTATATTTCCTTACAGCAAACAGCTATTTAATATATTATAATTCAGTTGCTTAATAGTATGTCAGTTCATAGGTTAGCTTGGGATCACTTGTGGTTCCAAGCACTATATTAAGACTAGGGGGTTGTCTTGGATCGTGACAAACATGATATCAGAGCACAGAGTTTAAGTTTCCTAGGGAGTCTATGAAGTTGTGTCTAGTAGAGTCTTTCAAAATGGTATGGAGACATTTGTACTTTTCTTCAAGAGGCTACAGGGTATTTAGGAAATGTTTCCCTTCTCTCATGTCTCAGATCATGCAGTAGAAGTGTTCTATTAGAAATTTATATAGATACTCATCTTTCTCTATCATGCTAACTCTGCCTTACTCTTGAGACAACAAAAATAGCCCAACTTAAATCCTTACAGACAAAGTTTTCTTAGACAGTCCCCATAAACAGTTATGGGATTGCATGTGGGATAAAAAATATCCCATCAGTGCCCTTATGTTCTAAAGTTTGAAATATTTCATTCATGTTCATAAAAATCATATTTTAAGCCAAAGTCAGATGTGCTCTCAGATTATTTCTTAAAATCCTATGATAGTATATGATCTAGAGTTAGAAGCATGAACCCAGAAGTTTAGTAGCGTGTGAAATGGGGATAATGTTTATCTGGATTTAACAGATTATACATTCATGAAACAAATTGTATAAAGGGTGAATCAGTAGGATTGAAATAGTGTATGCAAGAATTTAAGTTTGTTGATTCAAAATTATATGTTGTTGATGTTAGGTATGTTGGTGTAATGGTAATTCTCATGGTTTAGATGTGATGTTAGTAGGCTATGAAGGAAGTTAGTATGGTTCATTGGAGGTTTGGGGAGATCCATGTTAAGTGTTAGAATCAAAGTTTGAATCTTTAAAGATTGAGCTAATAGAAAGAAGAGTTGAAGCTCTAGATGGTCTGAACTCAGAGTAAAGTGATTGTAGTTTAGTTTAGAAATTTTAAAGGGGTCCACATATTTAAAATGATGGATTAAAGCTAAGGGGGAGATGATAGAACAAGTAACCAAGTCAGGCTCTCAAATTCTAGTATGATGTCAGTGTATTGTAGAACATCAGTAGTAAGAGAGGGTGATGCCCAACACATTCTTATCTCAACGCAAAGTTTTTCAGTCATTACAATATATACTCATGCCTTACATGTCAGTTCCATAATCATAGTTCATGTTCATGCACATAATAGAGAATCATGTACTCTCCTAGTTCTTAGTATGAAGAGCTCTAGTTCATTCAGAAGTACGAATCATATTTCACAAAATTTATGAACTCCAAACTCAGGTCATGCAGTTCATGACTCATGTACTCCTACTTTACAGTATGTTCAATTCCAGGTACCCATGCTATACTCCTTATGATCAGCGAAATCCAAAGCATGTCATCTATATCCTCAGTTTAGAACTCTTTGATGAATCCATAATATTGATACTTTATTCCTTAGGCCTAATTTATGTGTCAAAGTTATCCTTTCATTCTTCAGGTCCTCATATTCTAACCTTTCAGTGACCTCTTCTTAGGTCAAGATAGTAATGACGGATAATTGTTTAGATGGGAGAGAGTAAGTATTTCTTATTTTCATGATTCAGACAAGTATTACAGTGTTATGTGTACGCTTGGTAGATTCAAGTAGGCTTGAACATAGTGAGAGAATTTAGTTCATCTCAGACGTCAGTAGATAGAGTTATCAGTGCCGATGTGAATATTTTAAGTAGCCTCAAGTGAAGTAAAGTTTTGAAGTAAAATGTATAGTTGAGTATAATCTTTTAGTATAATTTAGTTTATTTAGCCAGCAGTTCGGTTTAGTAGTCAGACAAACAATGTCTTATGGGTTTCTATGTTTCGATCTAGTCTTACTAAGTTTCATGAATATGGCCATTCCAAGAGATAGTTTGTTCGCATCCATGAAAATTATGAATCCAGTTCAGTTCATGCATCAGTTTTAGATTCCAGATATTCAGTCATTATTTAGTTCGTAAGTGTCCCATACATCATCTCAATCTTTCCTTAGTATTTCAGCCAAGTTAATATCATTCGGGTGACGAACGATCCCAAGGGGGAGATGTTGTAATACCCCAAGTTTTCATGTTCTAAATCTCTCATATTTTCTTCACGAAATCAAATCCAGCATAAAGAATGGTTACTTATAAGTTGACACTCTCGTTTCTACCTTAGCCATCAGATCCAACCTAAAGAAATGGTTACTTATAAGTTTATACTCTCATTTCTACCTCAGCCATATAACCATTCTTATGTCATTGCGTGTATTCAAGAAATTATTTTAGTTCATGATATTCAGTTGATGTATCATGTTTTAGACTTAGATACGCAATAATGTTCGAAGTCATGCATGTTTATATATGATCTCAGTTTCCTCAGTATTCTCAGCTTAATCAGTCTTATTCAAGGATGAATATTCCCCAGGGGGAGATACTGTAACACCCCATACTTTTCTTAGTTTTGTGCAGGTTATAATGTATGCATAAGAGGCTTAGAACTTCCTGTCATGACCCGAGCCAAAGCCCTGGCTGCGATAGGCATCTCAAACCACGAAGGCCCGAGAGACCCCTGTAATGGCCTAACCCACTAGTGATATTATCTACTTTAGGCCCAGGCCCCCACGACTTTAAAATGCATCACTGGGGAGTAAGGCTTTCTTACTTATATATCCAGCATCCCTCTTTTTTCATTTATGTATATCTTCTTATCCTATGTTAGGGTATTGCATACACCCCCTTATGGACTCAGCATCCTTGCTGAGGATTGCCCCAGCGAATGGGATTTGCTTAGACTCAGGACTGAGGTTTGTCCCACCTTATCGGGATTTACCTAAACTCAGTTTGAACTCCGTCCCACATTGATAGGGCTGACATAGGAGTGGATCTAATACCATTCTTATCATGACCCAAGCCAAAGCGCTAGCCGCGACGGGCATCTCGAATAATGAAGGCCTGAGAGACCCCTGTAATTGCACAATATACTAGTGATATTGTCCGTTTTAGGCCCAGGCCCACACAACTTTAAAAAGCGTCACTGGGGAGTAAGGCTTGCTTACTTATATACCCAGTATCTCTTTTGTGTTTTACCGATGTGGGACTTCTTATACTAAGTTGGGGTGCTACAGTTGCCTCTGGGGATAACAATGTTCTTGTTATATCTTCTTCAGCGCCAGCACCAAAGGGTGCATCATGACTCTGACACTGGTCAAAATTATCGTTATGCTCTCACTACTCGTCAGGAGAACGAGGCATCACCTAATGTCATGACTGATATGATGAAACTCTTTTCTTGTGATATGTACTATTTACTTGATCTGGGGTCTACTCTCTCTTATATAACCCTATTTGTGGCTATTAATTTTGGTTTTGGTTTGGAGTGTATTTTGGATCCTTTTTCTATTTCTACCCTGGTAGGTGACTCTGTGATTACTAGAAGAGTCTATAGCGGGTGTGTGGTATTTGTTGGTAATAAAGAAACTTTGCTAGATTTTTTTTAATTAAATATGGTATATTTTGATATTATATTGGGGATGGGTTGGTTGCACTCATGCTATGCGTCTCTAGACTTTCGGACTTGTAAGGCTGTCTTTAATTTCCCTAATAATCCAGTTAATGAGTAGGAGGGTGGTTCCCTAGATCCTAATGGTAGGTTTATATCATATCTTAGAGCTCGAAGATTAATCTCCAGGGGGTGTCTCTATCATCTATTCCAGGTTAAGGATTCTAACTCTGAGGTTCCTTCTTTGCATTTTATCTTGGTGGTAAATGAATTTTTGAAGGTCTTCATGAATGACCTTCCTAGTGTTCCTCTAGATAGAGAGATTGAGTTTGGGATTGATTTTATTCTGAAAACTCATCCGATTTCTATTCCCTTGTATAGAATGGTTCCAGCTGAGTTGAAGGAGATTAAGGAGCAACTAAAGGATCTCTTAGATAAGGGTTTCATTTATCCTAGTGTGTTTGCATGAGGTGCACTAGTTTTATTCATGCGTAATAAGGATGGTTTCCTTTAGATGTGTATTAAGTATCTACAGTTGAATAAGGTGACGGTAAAGAACAAGTATCCTCTCCCGGGGGTAGATGACTTGTTTGATCAATTGCAGGGTGCTAAGTTTTTCTCCAAAATAGATCTTCGATCCGGGTATCATCAATTAAATATTAGGGATGAGGATATCCCTAAGACTACTTTTCATACCCGGTATGGGCATTTTGAGTTCTCGATGATATTTGGTTTGACCAATGCCCCATTGACATTTATGGATTTGATGAATAGGATCAGCTGTCATTTTTTGGACTTGTTCATCTTTGTGTTCATAGACGATATTTTGGTGTACTCTAAGAGTAGCGTGGATCATGCCAATCACCTTCAGGTTGCATTACTGACTCTGAAAGAACAACAGTTGTATGCTAAGTTTTTGGAATGTGAATTTTGGTTGAACACTGTCACCTTTTTAGGTCATATCATTTCTAGCGAGGGGATCATGGTAGATCCGCAAAAGGTTTTTGTAGTTAATAAGTGTCCTAGACCTATGACTTCAATCGATATTCAGAGCTTCTTGGGTTTAGTGGGTTATTATAGGAGGTTTGTGAAGATTTTTCTTCCATAGCTGCCCCGTTGACTAAGTTGACATAGAATAAAGTAAAGTTCCTGTGGTCTGATGCTTGTAAAGGTAGTTTCAAGAAGCTGAAGGATAAGCTAACTTTGGCTCCAGTTTTGACTTTTCCTGAGGGCACTGATGGGTTTGTGGTTTACTGTAATGCCTCCTGTATGGGGCTTGGGTGAATTTTGATACAGCATGGCAAAGTGATAGCCTATGCCTCTAAACAGTTGAAGGTACATGAGAAGAATTATCTGACTCGTGATTTGGAATTATTAGCGGTAGTATTTGCATTGAAAATCTAGCATCACTATTTGTATAGAGTGCATTTGGACATCATTTTTGATAATAAGATCCTGTATTATGTGTTTACTCAGAAAAAGCTTAACCTCGGGCAAAGAAGATGGCTTGAGCTTCTCAAGGATTATGACATGAGTCTTCACAACCATCCAAGTAAAGCCAATATAATTGTTGATGCTCTTAGTAGGTTGTCCATAGGAAGTCTAGCTCATGTGGATAAAGAGAAGTGGGAGTTGGTGAAAGACATTTACTATTTGGCTAACCTTGGAGTTCATCTCTTGAACTCTAAGAATAGTGGAGTGTTCGTTCAGGAAGTGGAAAAGTTATCTTTTGGTGCTGAGATTAAGGAGAAGCAAGTGTTAAATCCTGTGTTGATGAGGATCAAAGATGATGTTGGTGGGCAAAAGGTGATGGCCTTCGAGATTATTAGTGATGGTACCTTGTATACCGAGGGAGATTATGTGTTCCTAACATCGATAGTTTGCGAGAAAGGATCTTGGCTAAGGCGCATGAGTCACACTATGTTGTACAGCCTGGTTCGATAAAAATGTATCATGACCTCAAGAAGATGTATTGGTGGAACAATATGAAGAGGGATGTGGCTAATTTATTGGCCATGTGTATGGTGTGTCAATAAGTGAAAGTTAAGCACATGAGGCCCAGAGGTCTATAATAAGAAATCGAGTTGCCAGAGTGGAAATGGGAAGTGATGTACAAGGATTTTATTACTGGTCTCCCTCAGTCTCGGAATCAATTTGATTCGGTTTGGGTCATTGTTGATAAGATGACAAAGTTTGCTCACTTTTTTCCAGTGAGGACTAACTTCTCAGCTGAGGATTATGCAAGATTGTATCTTCATGAGATTGTAAAATTGCATAAGGGGCCTATTTCTATCATCTCAGATCGTGGTACTCAGTTTACATCTCACTTTTGGCGGTCATTTCAAAAAGGTTTAGGGACCAAGGTGAGTTTTAGTACTGATTTTCACCCGCAGTCAGATGAGCAACCAGAAAGGATTATTCAGACATTGGAGGACATGCTTCGTGCTTATGTGATTGACTGTGGTGGTAGTTCGGTTGTGCATTTAACCCTTGTGGAGTTTACCTATAATAATATCTACCACTCTAGCATTGGGATGGCTCTGTTTAAAGCCTTGTATAGTAGAAGGTGTAGGTCTCCTATTGGGTGGTTCGAGATTGGTGTGGCTGAAATGTTTGGTCCGAATTTAATTCACCAAGCTATGGAGAAGGTGAAGGTAATTCAGTATAGACTTAAGGCTTCCCAAAGTCGCTAAAAGTCTTATGCAGATATAAGAAGACGAGAGTTAGAGTTTGAGGTTAGGGATAGGGTGTTCCTAAAGGTATCTCCTATGAAGGGAGTAATGCAATTTTGGAAAAAAGGGAAACTTAGTCCCCAATATTTTAGTCCATACTTAGTTTTGAGAAGGGTTGGTAATATTGCGTATGAGTTGGAGTGGCCTTCTAATTTTAGCTCTATTCTTTCGGTATTCCATGTTTCTATGCTAAAGAAGTTTATGGGTGATCCATCTCGAATTGTGCCTATCAAGGATATTGGTATATTGGATGCTAAAGAAGTTTATGGGTGATCTTTAGAAATTTCCTGAGTTTTGAACCTTCTAGACATCATGCGACTTAGGCTCGCTAGGTGTATGTTATAGGTACAACCTAGGGGGCCCTATTCATATATTATGCAGTGTGTTCTTGATCAGGTACTATCCTAGGTACAACTAGACTTTATATGAATCGAATAGAGATGGTACGAGTGGTATAGTCTAATTCGTATGTTGTCCAGTATTCAACCCCTTGGATACGGTTTGAGAGACCTAGTAGTATGGTATGGGTATGATTTGGGCAAGGGGAGTCATATGGTGGACATTATCTGATGTCTGACATTCTGTCTAGGGTATGAGTGATGGGTACCACTCATATATTGTGTGTACGAGTTGGGGGAAGTCGTACCTACCTGTGGTGATTTTTATAATTTAAGTTGGGGGTATTCTGGATATTTTTTCTCTTAACCTCTTTTGACCCCATGACTTAAAACACTTTTGGGACTTTATTTAACCTATTATTCTTAATCAAAAACACTTTAAACACTCCCAAATCTCTCTCAAGGCTCTTAGTTCAAGAAAGGCTAAGGTTTCCTTCAAGGTGGTCAATTAAGGCTCTAAGGGGTGGTTTCTCTCTGTACTCTTTGGTATCTGAGGCATGTTACTCCTCCCTCATTGTTGGTTCAACTAAATTCATTTTTCGATAAATGGTTTTCATGATTTAACTGTGGGTATTATTAGGTTTTGATTTATATATAGGGGGTTTTGGTTGTTCTTGGTTGGATAATATTTTTCCATGTTTTTCTTATGGTTTTCATGTTATAATTGTGGAATTGAACATGTGTTTTCATGGGAATGGTCAATTGGTAATTGGTTTTGGTTTTGAAAACTATACGCCCTCAACATGTTTGTTAAAATGCCTATGAGAATGGTTTTGTCACATGGTTTGACTTTTATTGAAACTATTGCATTGTATAACTTGGTAATGGAATCTAAATTGGTTCAAATGGTTTTAAATTAATTGGAAAGGCCTTGGTAGCCATGGTTTTGGTTTAATTAATAATCATGTGAGGTACATGGGAATCCCCTAAGTGTTGGCTAATGACATTGCTTGCAAGCTATAGTCAATATGACAATATCACTTCATAAAGCCTTGGTTAATAACTTCTGGAATTGGTTGGTTAGTTATGTACTAAAGATTTTAATTGAGCAATAATCGCGGATTGTGATAGCTTACCATGAAGGTGTGAGTCCGATAGACGGACACTGGAAACTCAAGTTTGCCGATACGAGGGATGGTCTTGGTGACCTTATACTTGTGGGGTACACAGGAATCCCCTAAGTTTACACTTGTATATATGTATCATGGAGGGCGAAGGGTACACGAGAATCCCCAGCCCTTGTGATATCTTCGGTTCGTCGGCTACCTGCACTGGAGCCCGTTCAGCGGGTAACACTGGACCCATATAGCCCGTTGGTGGATTAATATAGTAAAGCTACACAAACCCATTTTGAAGGTTTTAAATGCATTCTAAACTCGGTTTTCTTTCCCATCATGGATTGTATATATGTATATAAATGTATGGAAGTGATTGCATATGGTTATTTACTTGGTTTTAGATGCTGACATAATTTTATCCTTACTCCTGAGTACATACTAGCGTTCACCCGCTAACCCGTCTTCGGACGCTGTATCCCCACGCGATGCAGGAGCCGTCTATATTACTCTTCCTGCTCAGTAACTTGGATTCGGGGATAACTTTGTGTCGGATTTAAGTGGTAAGCTTCCATACTCTGGAAGGCTCCATTTCATGTCATGAACTTCTCTACATACTTTAGTTATTTCTTAGATATTGGTTTTTGGCTATGGTTGGGGGATGTCTTGACCAGATATTGTTTTGATTTTGGATAAAGGCTTTGTGAGACTACTCTGGGTTGGCATAGGTGGTGTCGGTATTGGTGTCAGTCTTGGCATTAGTATTAGTATTGGGGCTGACACCGTTTGACTATATTAGATTTATGATTGTTCCATTTTGTTATGTTATATATATATTCGAAATTCATCCAACATAGAGTGTAGGGTGGTTATGGTTAGGTATTAGGGGTGGCCTCCAGTTTCAGTTGGGGTTGAGGCACCCGACACGACTGGTCCCTGGTTTGGATCATCTCAACAACAAATCATTCGTTATGGTAATTAGAAATGTTAATACCACAAAAATATCTAAAAGTGTTCTTATTAATAATGTTCTTATTTATCTGAGTGTGTCCTGAAGTCTGAACCGCAATAAGTAGGCAATGCATATGTCAATCATGTAATTTTGCCTAGAAGTACTCATTTTTAGCTCATGGAATATCAAATGTTGAAGTTGGAACTGAAAGATGTATCGTGAACATAAAAACTATCATTTAAGACGATCAATAAAATTTATGCTCAAATCTGTAGGCAAATATTTTTTCCATTCTTCTTAAAGAACTTTTTGGATAACTAAAAGTGCAAGATGATGTTAGTTGAAAATTCTAACATGTCCAATAAATGCTTCCCAACTGACAGAAACTAATACCAAGATTTACTAAGTTGCCTTGTCATTTTTAAATTGTTAGCAAACTTAAGCAGTTGAGGATGATAAGATTTGTACATGATAAAAATGTCAACATGCGTCAACAAAGCTGACCTTCAAGTTCAATGTTATTTTCATGTGCAACTTCTAACATAGACATTCCACTAATGTGCAACTTCTAACATAAACATTCCAACATGGACCTTTATATGGTTCTCTTCTCCATCCTTGTCAACAAAACTTACAGATATTCTATAAATCACAAAAAGAGACAACAGAAAAATAAGTTTGTGATAACTAAATCAATGTGGCATAATCTTATGACATTGCATCAGCTAAATTGTAAAGGCTAACCAAGATAAGATGACATTGGATGCAGTCAAGGAGACAGCATAAAGTTCAAACTTACCATCATATGGAAAAAGCTATAAGATCAATGATATAAAATCTATATGAGATAATGTATTAGATTTCAGAATACATAAGTTTAAGGAGAAAATGTTGGATTATGATAAGAACTTCCCCAGCTGACATCATCCATTGGGCACAGATCATCTAGTAATTAAGAAGAACCTAAATAAGCATAAACATACACCACTTTTTTGCATATCAAAGTTGTTCAATTTGTTGTGGATAAGGAAATAGATGTCTAAGAAACATGACATATTAATTTCACAGCTGGGACATGTGTACCGGAGCTTTATCAATATTTGCTTGAAAAAAATTCAAACTCTCTAGTAAATCCATTTACAACTACAAATATAAATCATTTGCATTCTGCAATGAGAACAAAATAGCCAGACATTACAACCACACAAATTATTTATCAATTTAATAATAAAAGCGAGCATCTAATACAGGGACAGTGTGAAGAATTGATATATAAGAAAGTTACTGAAGTTATATGCACGACCAGACTCTACGTAATGGGGAAAAAGACTGTAGAGGTCATATGAGCATAAAGATTATTCAAGACAATTTCCAACACACTACATAATTCTTTCTATCAAAAATAGAGAAAAGAAATGAACTGAACAAGACAATGTACCTCATCATACCCCAAAGATAATATTGATCGACATGCAACATATTTAAAATCTTTTGTTCTGTCTCTAACTTTTGACATTCCTTCAAATCGCAGGAGAAAAAAAGAAGATTTCTCCCTAAGAAATGATGCAGATTCAAATATATATAGTAATTCGGTATACCCCAGCAAAAAATTGAAGATATTCGTCCTTCCGCATAAAACTCTACAGAAAATAAAATTACCAAGTTCTAATTTTTCAACAACAATCTCAGTTATTACAACTTATAAAAATAAAAAATACCCATAGTTGGAGATATTAGTCACTGTCAAGTTCTTTATACACTAATCCTGATTAAAGAGAACATTATTAACCTTACGTGGCCCATATAGATGGACAAATTTGAATTTTAAGGGATATTTCAACTTAATGGATTTCAAATGCTTGGATCTTGGACGGTTAGAGAATGAAATTGATTACTTTTAATAGTTAGAAATGTTTATAAAATCAATGAATCAACTGCATCTCAATCCAAGATTAGTTTAGGTCAACTATAAATAAAAACTTACTAAATGAAAATCAAATTTAAGTCTTTCGTGCCAAGCACTAAAACCTCAATACAGAATGATAAATATTTACTCTCATGTGTTCTTACACTTTTTCATTCTTCTCTAGTAGAAAGTTTCAGAATTTGATTACCAAGGGTCGTTTGATTGACGGATCAAATTATCTAGAGATTATAATTTTTGAACTAATTTATCCCACACGAAAGGTTAGACAACATAATCCTAAGTTTAATGGTAAAGATGGGATATCCCAAGATTAAGCCTGGGATAAGATTTCTTGAGTCGGGGATCTATTGGAAACAACTTCTACCTCTATAGTAGAGGTAAGGTCTACTACACTCTATCCTCCTCATACACCACTTGTGGAATTATATTAGGTATGTTGTTTGATTGAAAAAACAACCAAACACGATATCTATATTTTATCCCAAACTTATTTCTAAATATTCAAGGTTGCAAGTTAAAAGAAGAGTTGCCAAAAAATAAATTCTAAAATAGTAATACATTTTAACTTCTACAGAAGATGAAACCAGAAATTAAGTTAATAAATGTTGTTGATTTTAGTAGTCAATAGTACTCTTGAGTTTTAAAAACATGTTGCATTGATTATCAGTTGCTAAGTTACTCGGACTCTTCACTTTCGGTACCGCACCCATGTCAACACGACATGGGTGTAGGTGTGGGTGTGGGTGTGGATGTGGGTGTGGGATCTGTACCCGATCTGGTCAATTAATTTTGCGTACTTTGACCAAAATTAATTGGAAAAGTCAGAAAAGAGTTAAGAAATTTTGTAATCAAAATAAAAGTTCAGGTGAAATTGAAGAAAATGGAATATCTTGTATATAGAAATTTTGATGTTATTGCTTTTTCTTTTTATCTCCTTTCAGGATTTTCTTCTTGAACAATATTGTCTCCTCAAGTCTTCCATATAATATCTCATAATTTATGTTTTATAACTCTATTTTTAGATATTTAAAGTATTTTTTGCTGAATTTGTGCACCCATACCTATCTCTAGATCCATATCTCCGAATCTTTAAATTCAGACTGTGAAGGATAACAATTATCTATCTTGTTGAAGTTTTGAAATGGCAAATTAAAATCTAAGAAGTAAAAGATAACTTGTATATCAGCACTTCAATCAGACTCCAACAAATTCTGCCTATTCACTGCTATCTTAGGTCCATTTCGTAGTTTTTCCTGAAATATTTTTCGA
This sequence comes from Capsicum annuum, assembly GCF_002878395.1. NCBI lineage: Eukaryota > Viridiplantae > Streptophyta > Magnoliopsida > Solanales > Solanaceae > Capsicum > Capsicum annuum. The sequence continues at coordinate 143,643,497 of NC_061122.1, read as the reverse complement.
ATTTAAGTGTCAAAGATGTCATTTTCTCAATACAATGAAGTAGATTATAGTTCAGAAAGAAGCAAATCATTATCACGGCCCATTTTATCAAGCCAATCAACATCAATAAAAAAAACCTCCTTTAGGTTCCAAGCTCTTAAAAAAAAATAACCTGGTTGTGTCATTTGTACTTTGCAGAAGGACAATGAGAAACCCCCAAGATAGTTGGTTTTTTAGGAATAGAGAAAGAAATCATAGACATAGCAGTAGGGGAAACCACCTTTATAGAAATCCCAGCTCTATCTTATGTCTCTTTTTTATTTCTAAGTTTTATTGGAAGAACAGAGATTAATTCCTCCATCACAGTTTAAGAAAATGCCAATGCCAAAAACGTGAGATCAAGAAAAGTCGAGAGGAAGGGAAAAAGAGGAAAACAGTGGGTTAATGGTATTTGGTAATAACAAAGGACAATTAATGGATTTGTTAAAGAGTTTTTGTTTAGGGGGATATTTCTCTCAATAGGTTTAATGTTTTTCGATATTAGGTTTTATAATATGTAGGCCGATTGGCCAAAACATATAATAATTTAATGCTTTTTAGTATTGTTTTCTTTGTCGTCTGATTTATTGTTTCAAGGTTTGCAAACTTTAAGCTTCCGCATGACGCCCTCTCAATATATATATATACACTTACTGTTGAAGTGCTACTTATCAAATTAGATCAAATGTTGTTCACATACCGTTTTTGTTAAGGTTGAGCACTTCACCAGCTTAAAAAGGTAACGACCAAATATAGGGATTATTTAATATACTTAAAGATACTAATACAGATTAATCCAATAATGTTAATTCTTTAGATCCCTTTCTTTTTACAAATGTAATTTTCACATGCAAAAGATCACAATTTCTTTTTACATGTTTCTTCTTTAAAATTGAATTATTCGTGCTTAATTAGCATTGTGGCAAAGCCCCATTAACACAAAATAAGTCTATTTCTAGTTTTTAAATTCTCAAAAGCTAGCTACTCATCTATAATCATCAATAATGTGTTGCTTTCAAATATAACTATTGCCCTCTCATAATCTTGAGCTCACACGTCAACCAACATGAATGGTCCCCCCTAAGCTTGATTACCAAACTTAACTAGTCAGGAGTGCAAATCAAATAATACCACGTAATTACAAAGTTGCATTATTATGTTTTTTTATAAATAAGTGACAAAAAGTCACATGCGTTATTAAGTCATAACATTTGCAATTGGAAGGAAATGATGAACAATTGCTGATATTACTGTTTATTTTAGTTTACTCATTAATGATGTAATTTTCGATTATATTTATTTTTTTTTGTCATTAGACTTATTATTAAGCAAAAGCATTTCATTTCACCTAATGTACTGAAAAATCTAGTTCATCAGTCGGCTAACGAGAAGTAAAGTGCGGAATGTAATCAAACAAGAAATTTTGCCGTAAAAACTTCTTGTGTCAAGAGAATAAAAAGTCACAAACTACCCTCACAGGGTTCGCCTATATCCACTAAAAATTCAGGTAATTTTATGTTATAACTTTATAATCAAAGGAACTAACTCTAACTCTGGTACCTTACCTTTCATAGTTACAAGTAATTGCAACTGCCTCTTTCTAAGATTTTACACTAATTTTAAAAATCTTTACACAACTCAAAAAACAATCAGCTACTGCAAAAGGCATAGTAAAGTGAAAGGTTGCAATATTTGGAAAAAAAATTATTGTTTTGGGTACACAATCTGTATGTTTATTCACTAAACTTCAACATACGTTTAAGATTTTTTTCAAGAACAATGATGAAGTTTTTCAACACCTTCAACATAAGTTCAATAAGAACTATCAAAGAAGTGTGTTATATTTAAAGAAACAAAATGAAGCAAAAATAAAGTCTAAGTCCTTCAAATTCATGGAGTATCCTTAAGGATTTAATTCCCCTCAAGTACCCAAGGTTGGGAAATTCTTCCTCCCAGATGATCACACAGAGTTTTAGAAGCAAGAGAAATGATTTTCAAAGAAGAAATTTTCATATTAAACCTATGGAGAAAATGCAGGTTTATATAGTCATGAAGTGCCCCTTCGGAAAGGAGCCAATGGTTCATTGGAAAGGTGTATCATTTCGGAATGGTCATGTTTGTTCATTCGAAACAGTATGTCTTTTCTGAACAAACACAATCATCTGAATAGTCATCCTTGTTCCCGAAATGGTGTATCTTTTACTTGAATAGTTGTATCCCTTCAACGTTTTCTGCACTGCATGCACATTCAAAACCGAGCGAGCGACGACGACGCGAGGCACCTCTTGGTTCTTGCCTCACTATCCACTTGAAGGAGTACTGTTTCTGGATAAGAACACTTGTGGAAGAAGTAGACTTTCCTTTAGTAAGTACACTTTTAAGTGTGCTCACTTTTTCTCTAAGAATTTGCCTCCATTTTTCATTCACATCATTGAACCCAACAAAAATCAATCTAACAACTATAGAACTTGTATTAGCAACTTCCTTGAGAACATGTTTCCGCCATTGACATTTGACTCTCATAAAGCACTTCTTAAAATGACAATTATTTGTTGAGAATATATCTTGATCTGTGTGAATAACATCCAGACAATAGTATAGATGTGTTGTCTTATAGATGAGAGGTGATAGTCTAAATTCCCTCGTCTTCTCGGAAACTCATCGAAACTTGGTCAAAAAATCCAATCCTGACTGGACGTGATTTCCTTATTTGTTTCAACCTTTACATGATTTCTCTTAGGGTGGGTTTGGTATGATGGAAAATGTTTTTCTATTTTTTCTTGATTTTTTTTACGGTGGGTTTGGTATGATAGAAAATGTTTTCTTAATTTTCCTTGTTTGGTTGTAGTAAAATATTGGAAAAACATTTTAAAAGATAATTCATTTTCTTCTATTTGAGGGAAAATGACTTTTCTCATAAACCAAGGAAAGTCATTTTTCGAAAAATGACAAATATGACTTATGCCCACACCTCCACCCCTCTTCCCCACCCCAACAACACTCATATTCACATGACTCAAAAAATTCACATTTCTCAAAAATTTACATTACTCGAAAATATTTTTCACTGTGTTTTACCTCAATTTTTCACTGCTTGAAATAAAAAATAGTGAAGCCCGAACTTTTCCATTTCCAATGTTCGTTGAATTTATTGTTATTTTCATATACATAGAGGAACACTTACCTATGTTACTTTTCCTAATTGCATATTTGATTTTGTAATCGATGTAACTTGTTTCACGAGGTTGAATAAGCTTGTCGTTCCATTATATTTCTATTGATTGTAGTATCTTCAGATTGTCCTGACAAAATGTTGAAAAGTGTCCCCTATATTTGTTAATTAATAGTTGCTTAAATTGAGTGATTGTAATATTTTAGTATTCGATATTGATATTATTTGTGATGCTTAAATTAGTTCTTACAAATTGTTGAGTTGCTAGAGACACTGATATACTAGTTAACAGTTAATAAAATTTTCTAAAAAATATTTTTTCACTCACCAATCAAACACTAGAAAATATTTTTCTAAAAATATTTTCTACTCACCAACCAAACACCATAAAATATTTTTCACTCACCAACCAAACATGAGAAAATAAGTAGAAAACCAACTTATTTTCCAGAAAAACATTTTTCAAGAAAACATTTTCCATCAAAAATATTTTCCATCATTACAAACACAACCTTAATCCCAAAACTCTTCCCTTTTGTGCAAATATCAATGTTTGCATGTTTAGCTATTGTTCCTTGATCAAAACATTTATACCATAAATCCAAACCATCTCATCCTTCTACACTTGGAATCTACTTCTGTAATCCAGTTCTTCCCCTTGTAGACATGATAAGGATCCAATTCTCATGCAGTTGTTTGTCAATCATAAACACTATCAATTGTTTATTTGAAACATGTTACAAAGTTGGTTCATGTGTAATACTTATTATGTTTGTACTCAATTTTCAAAACTTCAAATTCAGACGGCATGGCACAGTAACTTGGTTCCTTGGTGACATGCCAAGTTCATATATTAATTGCCTAATTTTGTTAATTGCCAAAGTAAACTGCTTTTAGAAAAAATGAACAAAATCACTTAGTGTTTTATAACTGGTGATGCAATTCATTTTCTTTATCATGTTATTCCCCCAATATCTCTATATTACCAACATATCGATAAACAAAAGTCAAGGAACAAAAAGGAAGTACGAGAAGACAAACTAATCTGATATGTTGTGTAAATAAAATTTGTGGCATATTACTTTACTTTAATACCAATAATAAGAGGGGATACGCATGTGGAATGTTAAGATTTTTGTCCGATTTTCTTACCCAATTTAAGTTTTACTTTTTCTTGTAAGGAAAATAAAAGTAACCATAACTACTTTTACTTTTCCTTAAAAAAAAATATAAAAAAAATTATATTTGGCAAACTTCTTTCTTGGAGGAAAGGTTTTGTACATTTATAAATAGAAGACTCACTTCTCATACCATAACATAATAGCATTCACCATGTAATCTTTTAAGATTTTCATTTAGGGGGAGATTTTCTCCCAATAGAATTTTAAGTTTTTTTCAATATTATTTTTAATATGTAGGTCGTTTGACCAAACCATATTAATAATATGTTTTTAGTATTTGTTTTTCTTTGACATCTGAATTAGCGTCCTATTGTTTGCAAACTTTAAGCTTCCGCATGACACCCTCTCGATTTTGAACCCAACAAGTGGACGTGTTTGCTTTGGCTTTAATCATAATTTTACTGTATCATTCCTAATTAATTAATATAAGTCATTTAAGTATTAAAAAAATAATAATATTTAATTAAAAAGGTAAACTAGAAATAAAATGATTAACTAACTCTTGATATTTTAAATTAACTTGACGTTTTATATAAGACCCACTTAAATTTTTTTCACAAGTATATTTTATTTTGCTACATCACTTGTAATTAGTTATTGTAAGTCATTTAATTCATGTTTGTTGCTTCAGTGTGATTTTACTATATCACTCTTAATTAATTATTATGGTCACTTAACCATTAGAAAATTAATAATATTTCATAAAAAGAAAAACTTAAAATGACACAAAATGACATGTCAACATAAAAAACTTGGCTGACTATCGAAATTATATTAGTGTCACATAAATTGGGATGGGACATGGGAAGATATATTGTAACATATACTATTTAAAAATGAGATAAAAAGTATTATAAAAAATAATAATTAAGAACTTAATATAAAATACATACATACATATATATATATATATATATATATGTGTGTGTGTGTGTGTGTGTGTGTGTAAAAAAATAAAATTAATTGACTGGCAAAATTTTATATGTGTCACATAAGTTGGGATGGAGAGAGTATTCATATCTAATTTAAAAACTATGTAAAAAATATTATAAAATACAATTAACAACTTAAAAATTTTAAAAGATATAAAATATTTGGCTGACTGTCAAAATTATATCAGTGTCACTTAAAATTGGAATAGTAGGAAAAGTATTATAAATCAACAATAACTAAAAACTTAAATTATTTTAATGATTGATCATTTAAATTATATTTGTGTCACATAAATTGAGATAAAAAAA